>NW_026889752.1:5732500-5817500 GCF_033153115.1 Saccostrea echinata | reverse complement strand
ACACTACAACGTGCTGCCCAGCAGGAGTATTGCATAACAAGGTTACTATGACTCTGAAACTGACCAGTGAGCCAATCCTAATCTAATGCCTTAGAGTTAAATTGGGAGTGGAGCACAAATATTATGTGAAGACAAAGATTTTTAAAAAAAAAACAGGCTGCGTTATTTAAACAGTGTTCTAATTTATTTATTAATTATTGTATTTATTTATTTGTTATTTCATTCGACTTTTTTTTTTAAATATTTTTTGTCTTCAGTGAACTTTGTACCTACCTGTATGAATTTTATTCATTAAAACTTAATTTTCCTATTCTCTTTTAAATATGGTTATTATTGACGTCTGCATGTTGTTTGATTCTCCAAGCTGGAGTGAATTTAAAGCTTGCATTTTCAACTATCATACTAGATGACAAAGTTAACAAACCATATCATGATCATGCAACCAATTCTGACAAAGTTAAAAAATCATATAAAACTCATGATTCTTAACAGAGAAGATCATGTGTAACAAATCATGTGTAACTCGTATGGAGTCAAAGACAAAGTTAAGAAATCATATCAAAATCACAAACTTTTAGCAGTTAAAGTTAACGAATCATTGCAAACTCATGTTCCTTTGTTTTCTAAGTTAATGGCACATGCCATAATCGCAAGAAAATCATAGCAGACTCATAGCCAAGAAACAAACCACATCAGGATCATACTTCCTCATTTGTCATCTTTGATTTCTGCATGATCCATTTGTTTGGGTCTGTCCGGATAATTGTAGTCCGTTGGGGTAAAGTCTAATATTAGGTATTTCAACTTCTTTCTAGAAGATTCGAGAATTTGGTAAAGGCACGAAATTTGCAGGAGAAAAGATGCTTTTAATTTTATTTTATTTGTTAGTTGAAAGAAGTTGAAAGATTTTGAAATTAAGTTTAAGGATTATTTAACTGCGTTTTAAAGCAAACTGGAACATCGTTGGCTAATTTTAACATCGAATTTTGCTCGATTTAAAAGTTTCACGAGTAGGGATTTTTTTTGTGAAATAATTCGGATAGTCTTTGTCAAATAAATTATATTAATTTTTTTTTTCGAGCAAAATGCCTAACGCAAAATTCAAGTCGATCATATCCACACGGACGAGGGATAAAAAAGCACGGATAGAAACTACGGAGCCTACGGTTCAACCCGGGCAAGTCCTAGCCTCAGTCTCGGAGCCTCAAGCAACCCCAGCGACCAACGTGCCCGGAACTTCAGCTCACGTAGAGCTTCCCTCACTGGTGTTGTCCACAGCCTCTCAAACAGCCCCACCTACCATCGTAACTGTAACACAACCACAGACAGCAATGGTCTCAGGCTTTGCAAACCAAGTGCAACCGGAAATGAACGCTATTGCTGCAATAGACGCAGCTACCAGTTCTAAAGGTACAGTTGGTAATGATACTTGCATGCAACCAGTTATGTTTTTGCCAAATTCTAGTTTACCTTCTATGCCAAACTCAACACAATTGTCATTAGGCTATCATGTCGACAACTCTACCAATTAATTTGGCTCATCTCTTGGTAAGGGACCCAAGTAAATTACAATTTTCAACTTTATCAATGGATGCACAGGGTCAAATTATTGCACAACCAAAGATCACGAACAAAATAACATCAATAGACAAATGGACAGACGCATTTCTGATTTTCGCTAGCATTTATCTAACAGCACACCCCAATAAAACGCAGCAATTGCTCAAGTACTTGCACGGCGTGAGATTAGGGAATGAGAAGTCACAGGGTTGGGTCACGTATGATGAGCAGTACAGGTTACGCATGGCAATAAACCCAAATGGTAACTGGGGGTAATGGACAATGAGTTGTGGCTTGTTTATATGTCACCTTCTATAGCATACAGTAATCAAGGGAATCTACGTATTACAAGTGCTTTGATTACAACTACAAAGGCAAGTGCACCAGGCTTCAATGCACATATGCACATCGCAATGATATGCATCCTGCATTGCTCTGTTTAAGTTCTCAAGCAGCATCTCCTCAGACTTCCCCTAACTTAAATTTTGCCTTTCGTGCAAGTGGACCAGCTGGTCAGCAACCGCAGTTCCAAACCCCATACCAGTTCTACCACAAAAGGCAACCTGGGCTACAGGCAAGACCTTTGGGACCTGGGCGTTTCCCCTATAAGAACCAATGCAGTGATGGAATACTTGGATAAATACCCTGACGAGTCCGCGGCCATGTTATTAAGAGAGGGTCTAATTAATGGGTTAAAGTTAGAATATTCAGGCCCACGTCTTCCTGTGTTTAGCAAGAACTTGATATCTGGAGTGCAACATGCAGATGTCTTACAGAAAAAAAAAATAATTAAGTTAAGGAGGGGCGGGTAGCAGGCCCTTATCAAAGACAACAAATACACAATTTGCACATATCCCCAGTAGGAGTTATCACTAAAAATGATGGCGGTTGGCGAATGATAATGCAACTTTCATACCCACCGTCAATCAGTATAAATCATAATATTGATCCAGCTTACACTGTTGTTAAGTATACATCCTTCGCCACAGTTATACAAACAATAAGTAAACTGGGAAAGGGGGCAGTCATTGCAAAATGTGATATTAAAAGTGCATTTCGGCTACTTAGGGTTTATCCAGGTGATTTCGAGTTACTGGGAATGTACGTAAATGGAAACTACTTTTTCGACAAATGTTTACCCTTTGGATGTGCCATTTCATGTATTCGAAATATTTTCGACATTTTTAGAATGGCTGGTTAGGGATAAAACTGGCATGGACACAATTGACCATTATTTGGATGATTTTATTTTCATCGGTAGTGCACACACTAAAGATTGTAAAATTCTTATGCAAACCTTTCAGAAGGTTTGTGTTGATATTGGAGTTCCCCCTAATCTGGAAAAAAAAAACAGTAGCACCTACTACTTGTTTAGTCTTCCTGGGCCTGCTTATTGACACAATCAAAATGCAAATTAGAATTCCCCAGAACAAAGTTAACGAACTTACTCAACTGCTGCAATTTTGGGTGGGTAAAGAAAAAATTAAATTGTCGGAACTACAAACTTTAGTTGGCAAGTTGAATTTTTTTAGTAAAGCAATACCAGGAAGTAGAGCATTTAATAGACGTTTCTACAATGCAATGAGGGGACTAGACAAACCATATTTACACATTAGAATAACTAGTCCAATGCGTGAAGACTTGAGAACATGGCTTGAATTTGTAAAAAAATAATTAATGGGGTGGTGTATTTTCCAGAGAGTCAATGGAGTACTTCATATACACTTGAACTTTTAACAGACAGTGCAGCGTCAGCAGAGTTAGGCTGTGGGTGCTATTTTAAGGTAAATGGATCTATTTTCAATGGCCTGCAGAATGGGCTAATAAAGCAATTTTAAGGGATATTACTCTTTTGGAGTTGATACCTATTGTGTTATCTGTGTTGGTATGGGGGAAAAGATTGCAAAATTAAAAAAATATTTTTTTTTCATAGCCAATATAGCCTTAGTTTACATATTAAATAAACAATCATGGCAGTCTGAAAGAATTATGTCATTAGTTAGGGCACTAATGGTAGCATTGTTAAAATACAATTAAAACCATATAACTAGTGGAAGATGTTTCATCATTTCCAGTAAATTGACAATTAGCATTAAACATTCGAAAACAGATCAGATGGGTAAAGGGGTGACATTAAGCGTTCAGGCATCGCATGGGAAAATGTGTCCAGTTAGAGCTATGCAAGCATACTTACTTGGGCGTCCAACAGTTACGGGCCCACTTTTCTGTCACTTTTCAGGAAAACCCATGACTCGTTATCAATTTAGTTCAGTGTTAAATAAACTTTAAATATGTCCGCCATTGATAGTAGAAATTATAAATCACACTCATTCCGCATTGGAGCGGCAACAACGCTTGCTCAACAAGGGGCATCAAGGGAAATTATTCAAAATTCAGGAAGATGGCGATCTAATGCATATTGTTCATACATTCGCTGAATCATGCCAAATGCTAACATGCATCTAATTTTTAATTTAGGCTATTATAAAGTTTGGATCGTGGGATCATCCATTGTCAAAAGAGTTTTTTTAGCATCAAGATCAAGAACAGGGGGTCACAATCCTAATGTACCAAATACATGCATATGGTGGCAGGGCTATGGGGGTATGATCTTGAGTCAGCTGATCCCTAAGCTGAAGCTTCTGCAGAGGTTAGAAGATGAACCCAATCTTGTTATTATTCACTATGGAGCAAATAATCTTGGCCTATTAAAGTTGAAGGACTTGTTGCAACAGCTGAAAGAAACGCTATTAAAGGTATCAAAACTATTCCCCAATTCAAAAATAGTCTGGTCAGGTATGCTCCTCAGGTTTGTATGTCGTTATTCTAACAATTTGAAAGCCATGGAAAATGCCAGAACTATAATAAACAGAGAAGCTATTAGGGCGGTTGCAGCACAGGGTGGGGCATACATTAAGCATGTACATATACAGATTGAGGGTAAGCATAGGAGTTTGTTTCATGAGGATGGGGTTCATTTATCACAACTGGGGAACGACTTGTTGTTAAACAACTATCAGGGAGCAATTGAGCATATAAGGTCTGGTCAGGGTAATGCATTCCCGGCTAAATGAGCAGGCCCTGGTCGTGGTGGCCAATTGCGTTGGGGTACTGCCGCCGCCAGTATGGTTCTTGGCACCCCATTTGTGGCGGTTGCAGTGCCATAACCTTTTGTGATAGGCTTAGGCCAGCACACAAATTGTTATGGCCCTTGCAGGTAGCGTATTCCGTCGCACTCAACGCAATTGGAGGAATGCAACACATTAAGTTCATTACATTTGATTATTTTGATATTGAAGTTTGAACTGTTGAACTTGTACATTGAATTGAAATTGAATATCCAATATTGAATGGTAATTGACTATTGGGCATTTAATTATAATTTGACTGTTGGGCATTTAAGGGTAATTGACTATGAATTATTATTGTATTGGTGACGTCCATGCACTTGTGACCTACCCAGTGCAGGATCCGCCCAATTTGGGGCCGTCACATATTTTGTATTGGTTGCTTATTGTTATTGAGGGGTAGTCCTGTGGTAAGCCCTGAAATGAATCACCGCGGCCAGAAGCGCCACAATAAACAATAAACAAGTATAAAAAGTATATCTTGTTGTTTCTAGGGAATCTGAGATAAATAAATAAATAAATAAATATATATATATATATATATATATATATATATATATATATATATATATATATATATATATATATATATATATATATATATATATATATATATGTATATATATATATATATATATATATATATATATATATATATATATATATATATATATATGTGTGTGTGTGTGTGTGTGTGTGTGTGTGTGTGTGTGCGCGTGTGTGTGTGTGTGTGAGGGGTGTGTGTGTGTATGCCGATTATAAATAAAAAAAATTTAGTTCATGCATTTCTGAGGTGTGCAGGAATACAAAATCCTTGGCTTTTTTCAATGGAGATTTTCGAAAAATAAAGAGTGGTGGCTGACTTTGTCGTTCCATAGACAATTTTCACAAAAAAAGAAGAAAAAAGAAAAGTAAAAAATTGAAAATGACAACCATTTTTTCGGGTTCATAATTAATCTACCAATTATAAAAAATATAGTGAACCTTGATCAGTAATACTTTCTACGTCACAATATCAGATCACAAAGAAACGTCTGCTATGATCTATGTACCCCAAATATTATGGATGATACAGGCGACTTTAGCAAACATTCTTTTTAGTAAGGTATTCTCTAAAGTCGAAAATATTGACTTTCTATGCGGTTTTGAATTTGACAAATTCATGGAGAATACACAAATGGGAATGGTACTCTCACCCGTGCCAACACCATAGAAATGGGGAAAAAAAAACATTCAGACTGGATGAAGAGGGAATTGCAAGAAAACTTGGCCAAACTGATTCCACTCCTTCTAATACACAAAGATTCAGAAAAAAGTTTCCAAATGGGAAATAAAACATTTTGATGATAACCAGTCGAATTCAATTAAACGGAACATAAAAATGGACACTGAATATATTTCTCGATAAGTTCACATATGTGCACACAAACAAACCTGAATAATGTTGATTATTGCTTCTTTGCATAAAGCAGATAAACTGATCAGTCGAAATTAACATTGTTGTTCAAATTCATCACCAAATGCAAATTTGACTGATATGCAAAGCAACATACAGATCTTGTCTTCCCTTTTTTACATTTAAAATGCTGGCTAAAGACTCTTGGTCACACTCTGACCTAACAAATTTTACTTCTGAAGAGCTAGTGAAAAACCTTTGCCAATTTCAGTGTGAGACAAACCAAAAAAATCACTAAATCGAGAGAAAAGCAACTATAAAATAAACTATAAAAGAACTCTGAATATGCCCATTGAAGGGAACAATGATGGGAGGCTTGTGAAGACCTACATACCACAAGGAAATATATAGTGATGATGACTTTGAGAAAGCCATTTCAAGAACTCACCTAAAGCCTAATAATTCTAAGGCAATGCAAAATGATTTATATCGCTATTCAATTCGTTATCAACGCTGATGTTTCATTATCAACTAAAGCTAATTTAATTCACCTTTCATTCAAATCTATATAGGGAATACGCTATATTGAATCAATCTAGCATACAAACAAGCAAACAAATAAAACTTTCTAGGTTGTTTCCACAGAGATGAGGCCCCCAAGCCAAAGGAAAACGCGTGTACATATGTGCAAATATACAACAAGGATGCTTTGCAATGTCCCAGCATTCACTCTTCATGGTTCACACCCACCCATCCACACACACACACACACACCCTCACACGCACACACACACACACACACACACACACACACACACATATATATATATATATATATATATATATATATATATATATATATATATATATATATATATATATATATATATATATATATATATATATATATATATATATACATTTTTCAGGAATTTTTCTTTAAGATTCTTTGAAAATTAGAAGCTTGTTCATTTTCTCATGAACTACCATGAGATGAGCATGAATATCTCCATTGTTACGTCATAATACCGAACTTGACGTCAAAACTATAGTGCAAACTGTTTTGCTTAGAAAATGACAGTTGAATGGCATAATTTGTGGCAACTCAGCAGAAAAATAATGTAAATATAAGAAATGAATTTAGTTTTTGAAAATTCATGAGGTACATGAACTACAACGCTTCACGCCGGCATATTTATCATGAAGCGCTAACGCGCTTCATGAAATATGCCGGCGTGAAGCGTCGAAGTTCATGTCCTCATGAATCCTCAAAAATTAAATTTATTTCTTAAATATATACTACTGAACATAATTAAAAAGGAAGTCATTAGAATATCAACTGTATGTTCTGCAAAAGAAAATAGTTTTAGACAAATTCTAAGGCTTTTAAAGTCTTATTTTAAATGTATACAGAGTTCAACTGCAACATCTATTTTAATTAATTCATATTTAGTTCTATCAAGTGATTCTATGAGAAAAGGGACTTTATAATAAACAGTTTGCAGTTTACCGAGGTAATTTAAAGCAATTCAGTCAGTCTATGATCATATTTACGCCAGTGCTCCTTCACTTATCAAATCGCTTAAAGTGATCAAGACACTATCTGATTTTGCATATAAACCTTCCTTTCTATATGATTAATTAGCTGCAGACGACTACCTACAGGACACGTAAACTACATGTACGTATACTTTTTTCACATTAGTTTTGTTAACGTTAAACTTCTAATACCGTGCGAAATAAATTTCTGGGATGTATAAATAGAATGAATGGATATTCCCAAAAATGCTGCCTTTGTATGAACGCAGAAAAATTACCTGCGTGGGCAGCTTATGCAAATTTTCTCTGCAATGCAATACATGTAGTTGCAACTGTTAATCCCCGGACTTACAACTAAAGGCATTTTATATATATATATATATATATATATATATATATATATATATATATATATATATATATATATATATATATATATATATATATATATATATATATATATATATGTAACTGTACATTGTTCTATCTACAGGCCCGTAGATCGCGAGGTGGGGCATAGAGGTGGGGCACTGAGTATAGTATTTTGCAACAGTAAATTTTCAATAAGAAGCTGGTCCCCCCCCCCCTACACACACACACACACACACTCACACTTTCTGTTACTGTAAGATTGAGCACTGGTAAATTCCAGGATTTTGGGTAGCAAAGGATGGTTGGGTTTTTTCTTTGATTTGTTTGTTTGTTTGTTTGTTTGTTTTTTTGGCTTGTAACATTATTTTTGGGAAGTTGCCCCCCTCCCCCCCCCCATTTTTTTGAACGGTTGATTTTTTTTGTTCTGGTGTTACCCCCCCCCCCTTTTTTTTGGACAGTTATTTTTTTTTCACTTTCTTCTTTTTTTTTCTTTTTTTGTTTGATTGTAAGATTCTCTCTCCCCCCCCCCCCCCTTTGAAACAGTTAAATTGCTATGGGCTTGATCTAGTTTTGACTTAATTGAATATACATTCAAAATACAAGACTAATTTGGTAGTGTAATAATTGTTATGTAATCTGTAGAAAACGATTATATTAAGGAAGCTATATATATATATATATATATATATATATATATATATATATATATATATATATATATATATATATATATATATATATATATATATATATATATATATATATACGAGGGGTGATCAAAAAGTTCGCGAACTAATTGAATTACTTCCTTAAAAGAAATGAAATGAGGTTTCAGTGTTTATTATTTTTTAAAGCAGTCCTCTCTGATTTTAATGCACATCTGCCATTGTTCTGCCAATGCGCGAATCACGTGATCAAGGCGGTCACGTGACATGCTCCGTAGCGGTTTGTTCACAGAAGCTAAAAAAAATTCCGAGTCTTATATTTCTTACCATGCAAGTTATTTTTTATAACAAGAACAGTCCATCTGTCAGAAATTGCCAAATCTCGGCAATAGGATAGATAGATAAGGATATCCCTTCCCAGAATTAACATGGTGACCATAACAACCCGAGTCCTCTGTCTTGGGAGCGTCGTTTATCCAATGTGGATAAAGTATGGACGCCTTCTCTTTAGTATATCTTATATGTTTAAAGTGTAAAGTAAACGATATTTTAAGGATTTAATAATTATATTATTTTTAAGATATTCAACAATTTTTCTAATTGTAACTTGGCGATGTTTCATAACAAATTGCTCAACTACGGACACATCTTTTCCCCGGCTTGCTTTCGCTGGGCAACAGAACAAACATTATTTTTAACCATCTCCCTGCCTTCACTAAAATAATCAATCTAATTAATGATTGAACTTCTGGTAAGTCTATTGTCTTCATAAACCTTGTACAGATTGTCATATTCTACCGCAAAGGAATTTCCAAGTTATAACGTTAAACTTTACAGCCGTTCGTTTCTCGATTACGACTGAGTCAACCATTTTTTGTCACAAGTCACCTACATATTGACGTCATTTTCACTTTGTGACGTCACAAACACGGAGCATAACATTACTTATCATCTGTTATTTATAGAACATGTGTATGACTATATGTGTGCCAAATTTCATTCTGATCTGAATTGTGGATTTTTAAATATTGAGATAGTTCGCGAACTTTTTGAACACCCCTCGTATATATATATATATATATATATATATATATATATAATTTAAAAAGAGAAAAGAAAAGATGCTAACATACATGTCTTCAATTCCGATTTTGTTTAAGGTGATTGGTAATCCGAGATTCCTCTGACTCTAACCCTTGCTTTTAAATTTTGACATGTGCACATGTCAAAATATAAAAGCAGGGGTTAGAGTCAGAGGAATCTCGGATTAGGTGGGGGTATGTGTAAAACACGAAACGAGGAAACAAGAAACAAGAAACGAGAAATGCGAAACGAGAAACAATAGAATAAAAAAAAAACAATGACCTAAAAATGTCAACCAAGGGGCAGCTTTTGCCTTGATTTCATTTTGTTAGAAAACAGGTGCTGAGGGAAATTTATAAAACATGACTTAGGATAGATTTATCAGTGATCCGGCACTGCTAACCCATAAAGTCATGACAGATTTAATTAAATATCAACAGCTTAAGAGTACACAATTAACTGGTAAGAGACAGATTCCTTCAAATTATTTTCTGATTTTTACATAATCAAAGTATAAACAAAAAGTTAAATTATATATTTATAAATAATTATTTATAAATGATATATTTATATTTTTGCTATATATGTAGTAAAGGGAGCTATTATATAAACATTGACAATAAATTTCACCAATAATATTACCAGAACTACTAAATCACAAAGAAAAAAACATAAATAATGTCTCTTTTAATCCTTTCTATTCAAAGTATTACAAGATTAAATGATTAATCCCAATTTTTCCTTTAATATTTTTTTGATGATCAGTTTGTAATAATGATTTTATATTATGTGTCTCATTATTTTTTTCAGCATCAAATGCTTCATCTCTCTTTAAAGTATATCTGTTGGGTTCACATGATGATGAACAAATTCCCTCTTTAAAGACATTTTAACTGACCATATTCATTAACATAGTTCTGAATTATAAGCAAAAATTGTATCATTTGATGACAACATTATTATTATCTTAAGCAAAAACTGAGTAAGCTTTTCTTTCAGGTAATAGTATTGTATTAATTATATGTCAACATTTTATTTTTTGTGTGTGTGAGATAGTTGTGCGGGTCGATGATAAATCTGACATAAGTTAGATATTTCATTTCACTCTGCATCTAGCTGTTATCTAACAAAATGAAATCAAAAGCACAAGCTGCCCTCTTTGTTGACATTTTAAGGTCATTTTGTGTTTTATGCTGAATCTGACATTCCATTGTTTCTCATTTCTTGTTTTCGTTCTGTGTTTTACACATACCCGATTAGGTGGTGGGGTATCTGTGGCGAATTCAATGAACATTCAGGTACTTCTTTACATTATACATCTAGAAAGACCCGCGATATCTTCCCAAGTATTACAAAATGCAGATTTCACTGTTTAGCTTAACTTTCTTTTTGATATGAACTTTTGTATTTTACTGAAATCTGAGTTTTAGAGCTCTAGTCAACAGAATACAATCCGGATACTCGTAAGAATTTAAGAATCCTACATGATCATTAATTTTCAATTCTTATTCTCAAAATGTTTTATAAAGTCATGTATCTTGGAAATATGCTTTTTAATCCATTTTCAATCTCGCTTTTTATAAAGAATGTTTTTTTTTTAATAGAGCCAATAAAAATTCCTCCTTAATCATGTTAATCTGATAAAAAAATGTATTTAAATTCTTATTTTTATTGATAGATGTATTAAAAGATCACACACTTCAGGTGTTGTATTATGCAATAAGAGAACTATTAAATGCTTGAAGTTTTGACATTTTGCATGGATTTAATATAGTTAAAAAATAATAGTATTTATTTTAAAAAAAGAAAAATCTTAAGTATTTTAATGACCCATTTTTCGGAAGTACTTACCCTACGTATAGCCCATGTTTATTCCTAGTGTGCACATTAAATAAATGCCTAAACCCCAGCAAGTTCTTTATACTTATTTATCTATAAAGAGAAGGACTGGAAATCGTTCATTACTAGGATGTATTTATAGTATAAATGGAAATCCCCATCCTGTTTTGATAATCAAAAATAACTGTCCTTGACCTGTATTTATACACAGGAAGTGTAAAAGTGCTTTTTTTACAATTGACTACTTCTCAGCGGAACATAATAATTGAAGTAAATCATAAGGTAAATTTAGATATTTTTAGGTCAAAATGAATATAGGGCTTCCATAATGGACCTATATAATCACAAGATGTTGATTTTAGTAAATTTTATGATGTGTATAAAGGCTTAGTATCAATTCAATTACTTAACAATACATGTTGGAATCATTGCATAAACTAACACAGTGTAAATATAGAACTCGGTACATGTATCGATTATATATTAATCCCATCAGTTTAGATTTTGATAAGAAACTATCAATTTTGATGAGAAGTTCGTGCAGCTTTTTTCACAAAACAAAGATTCGCTCTTCATACATTTTTCTTAGTAAGGTATTTCAAATCTGGAATGAAATATATATATAATTATATATACAGCTATGAATACATGTACTGAGTTCCCATATTTTGTTAGGCTAAAATAACTTGCCTCTGAAGAGCAAAAACTAGGTATTTAACTAGTTCATACACTATCAGATAGGAGAACAAAATGATTTTAGTCATTAGTAAAAAAAAAGTGTTTATAACTTTATTTTACACCTCCAGTACCAGGTTATTTTTTTTTCTGTGATAAACAAAATGCTATTAAAAAATTAGTAGAACCTGAAGAGCACCATACACGTTAATCTTTTTATTGTATTAGGCCAATCTTATCAGGCTTATCTCATTCATGCAATCATAGCTATGGAAAAATAATTGCAAAAATACTGAAACGACATAAACAATGGGCGCAGCCATTTTAAGACGGGGTCACGTGGCATCAAAACGGAAGCCGTGCGTATAACATATAACTTGACGCTGAATGAAAGAGTGCAGAAATTGTTTTGATCAAAATACAAGTAGAACTTTTTCAAAAAGCTTACCGTCTTTAGCAACAACCTTAAACAGTAAACTGACCTAAACCTATCAGGCCATATAATTCTTGAAAAATCCTTGGCTTTGTATTTCTTCATTAGTTTCTTCTGACATAAGCCGTACCAAGTGAAAGGTTAACAGATGCTCGGCTGTCTCCGTAAACTTCGACTCTGCTGCCGATCGAGATCATTCCGCGAACCTCGGCTGATTCCGTCACCTTTGTGATATGTAGATGAGGTGCGAATCGGTCGAGGTGTGCCGAGTGCTTCTGTGATTAGAAAGACGGTGCAAAACAAAGGGAAAAAGCATACAAGCTGTATGCAATAAAGATCAATTCTGTTCACAATGAAAATATAGATACGTTTTTTGGTAATTGCTATAAAAAAAACTAGCATGTTATTTCGAATTAATTACTGCCAATTTCCACTGTTCGTTTTGTCATATTTTTTTACGATTGAAAATCTTGAAAAAAATGATAAGTCGTGCGAAAATTAGATCATCAGAAAATTATCTCTCTTGCATTGAAAAGCCTTTCAACCAATGAACTAATTGAAAATTTTCTCATCATGCAATTTCTACCAATCACAAAAGAGAGGAAGTGCATAGTCCGAAGACTGTAAAATACTTCAGCTCTGTATACCGTCTTCCAAGGAAGACGGTAATAAAGGCACCGTGTAATTCATGGACTGGAGGCTTGGATTGGAGTTGTGGAGTGGAGTTTGAAGTCAAATTTTGGAGTCTAAGATTTTTTTTTAAAACATGAATGGATAAAGATGTTAAAGAATTTGCAATAGTATAAATGTCTTCTTTTATTTCATACTTGTTGGCTGTTTCATGTCTTTTTACTAAATAGATTGACAATTCATACGTACTATGATCGCCTGCGTGGCGCAGTGGTAAGAGCATCTGCTCTAGAGTGGCAAAGTAAGGAGTTTATCCTTACGTCGCGGGTTTGAATCCACTGCGGGATTTCGAGACCGGTAAAAACCGAAGTCCCGTGTCGTAGTAGGTGTTGGCACGAAAAAGATCCCTTACTGCTCAATGGCCCTGAGTGCCAAGTATAGGTATAAATTTGCAACCCTCCACTAAAGCAAGTGGTGGCGTCTCCATATGAGTGAAATATTCTCTAGAGGGATGTTAAACAACTGACAAACAAAAAATAACCTAATTAAAATTTGTAAGTTTCAGACAGTGGTGTATGTATTTAGAACTTGAGAATATTACATCAGTAGTGAAAAGACAGACATGACACTGTTAAGATAACTCCCCTGTTCTTTCAAAATTTATGGAAACTGTTGAACATAATTTATCAACAGATATAGATGGTCTTACTGGTTGTTTAATACAGTTTAATTGGATGTTTTAACAACCCTGTCAAGAGCTTCTAGGTTCAGATTTATATATATATATATATATATATATATATATATATATATATATATATATATATATATATATATATATATATATATATATATATATATATATATATATATATATATATATATAATCTAATTTTGTTTGTATTCTAGCCTCTGATTGGCTAATATCCAAAAAAGAACACAAATTATTTCTGTATAACCTGGTTTGGTTTTGGTATGGGGAACCCCCCCCCCCCCCCAACCCCCCAACCCCCGACAACCAGCTGAATCATCTGTATCCATACAATCCAGTCCTCGGGATTCATGGAAAATTCCAGATTTAATAAATGTACCTTTAACTTAACAATAATTCGATCTTACCACATGTAAACAAACAACAAGGCTGCCGCTAGGCCTATGCATCAGTTTTTACCTCCCCTCGCTTCCCATCACTTCCGTTACTTCCGTTACAACGGTTGTATTATTGAGCGGCAAATTTGAACTAATAAAAAAGCAACGAAATTTTACACCCTTAGTTATTTAATGATTTTAAAATTAAATTTAAAGGAATGACTCTAATTCCTGGCCAAATTATTCGAGTATAACCTGGTTTGGGTCAGTTTACGCTGTTTTATAATCCGCGAAGCGAATTATAGTCATTCCTAATATATATATATATATATATATATATATATATATATATATATATATATATATATATATATATATATATATATATATATATATATATATATATATATATATATATATATATAAATTTGAACGCGGCTTTCACGTTTTTACGTTTGTTTAGTGTTAATAACTGTTAAACCACCATGACGTTACCCTGTCTGACTGTCCTGTAATTCTTCAATAATATCATAACGAAATAAATCACCTTTGAGTATTGTGAACTGGTATTTCTATTTTTTGCAGTTATTTTCCAAATTACATTATTAGACAAACATTGTAAATTAAGTGAAAGTTCCGACTTCGTTTTGATTGTAACAATGCTGTATGAACTTTTTTGACATCCGTTCTGAAAAAAAATATAAATCCCTGATTCCTCAGGCATGTTTCATAGGTTTTCTTTAATTTTTTTTTGTATACTGAAATTGAAATAAAACATATGTACATGTAGTATTCAGATAAAGGAAACAGAATGTTTCTACCTTCTTACGCCTTTTTAGTCTTCTTGTGTTTATATGAATAGAGGTTCATAAAAAAAATGTCAAAAAATGTGTATTTTGATACGATTAACCAGTTAATCGGTCGGAACGTATTGCGATTAACCAATTAGCAATTCTGTATTCGATTGCCATCCCTAATATATCTATACTACTATATTAAAATTATAGACTCGAATTTTTGGCCTTTAATACCGATAAATCGGAAGAGTACCGTCTTTTGTTTTATATATTTTAAACATCTTTGGTACTTGAAGATTACCAATTTGTTTTTATTTTTTCTCAATTAAGCTTCGCTAATTAATAATCAACGAAAATTCCTCAAAAAATTCCGGAAATCATCTGGATTTTTTTAATTTTACAATCTTGCGCGTGCGCATTACATTCACGCTAAATCACGGTGTTCAAATCAGAGATGACAAAAGAAGTCCTAAGTAGATATATATATATATATATATATATATATATATATATATATATATATATATATATTGTTATTTTATAATTTCTCTAATAAGAAATCATAAAATATATATGAACAGAATATATAGCAAATTTCCAATGAAAATTTACACGATGTCGTATTTGTATTATCTTTCTGAGTTTATCCATGCAAATGTGATATTGTGGCCACGTGGGTAATCATTCGCCATCTCGGAGACACATTTATCATATGTTATTTAAGTCTCTGGCCATCTCAATGGGGACAAAAAGCTCATGATCATAGGAGCAATATTAATGTAACTACCCGATTTTATTTTATCCTTCCTTTCTTTTATGCTTTTTTGGGGCGAAGGGGGGGGGGGGGGATGGTGTTACAACTCCAGCTAGAATCACATCTTAGTGAAGTAGGCATTCTTTTCCGCCAAAAATCACAACATTATTTTCATTTCTTTAACTTTGAAATAAACCGAAATAATTAAATAACGTCAATATGACCAATATTTTCAATTTGAAATGTGTCTAAATGATTGCAACTTGAATTTGTTCACCATGTTTACTATTACCTTCACTGTTGAGATTTATAACGCGGTAAATATGAAACATAAACTAAGGGCAAAGAAATATTTGATTCCATGCAAAAAAATCACATTATAATTCTTAGGAGTGTAGTGAAATTAATAGCATTATTGTAGGCTTATAGCTTTTTATATAAATACATGTAATGACCTCTGACCCCCGTGAACCATCAAAGAAAGCATTTTATTGTTTATATTTAAATTCACCTCTAAAAATTTCTTTAACTTTCAAAAAAAGTGGCTGAAATATGTAAATTATTGTTATTAATCTTCAGTACGTTATATAGAAGGGACAGACTGTTCTTCTAAATATGTAAAGGTTGTCAAGGTAACTACGCTTGATAGGTAGTCTGAAGTCAGCCCTTGCGGCCCGTACAGTTCATTCTATCAATGTTGCTAAAATATCGATCGTTTGTAAAATATAATCCATACATAGTATATCTCAAAACTCTGAGGTGGGACAAAATTAAGATCGTTAAAATATTTATAAATTGATGAAATGGATTATATTCAATCGTAGCAAACAAACTAACGTTTTATTAAATCGCCACAAGAAAAAATACACCAGCGTGAAAACAAGTTGTCTTCTTCAGCAGCCATGACAGTTCTCAAGTGATGTAATGACTTTTGATTGAAAACGTTTAATACTGCAGTAGATTAACTTTTGTTATCAATAAACAGATATATAAATGTTTATGAGGTATGTATTTTATTTATGCTGCATTATTTACGTATGAAGTAAGAAAAATTCCCATATTCAGTTCAAGATCCCGCTCCCAAATTCTCATTGGCTGTCCTAAAATAAAATCGGTCAAGGTCAGTAAACTTTTAAGTTTGCGGTAAACTAAGACTTAACTAAATATTATGGAAAAATTTATGCTCTGAATAATTACATCAGAAACATTTATTTTAAAATGTTTCTGATTTCATTGTATGATTTCAATTAAAAAATGGAAATGATATTGTATGATCCAAAGAGAGTTTTACCCCCCTCCACCCCCCCCCCCCCACCCCCCCAGGAAAAGGCTTCATTATTGCAGCAAGAAGTACTTTCAAGTTCCTACTTTCCTACTAAGGATATCCTTGATGGGCTTATCTGGGATAATGATAATTTATGTTTCCCATATATTTTTTACTATACTAATTCAAGGATATCACATTAATTTTTATCAAAACAGACAGTCATGAGAGCATTTTCTTATATCATATATAAAGTACATTTGATATTCTTAATATTTATTATGATCTCTTGAACAACCAGTATGTTTTTTTTTTTTTGGGGGGGGGGGGTATTTGCAAGATAATCTGTTCTGCTTCACATCTGCTAAATTGTGTAAAAATACCAGTATAGCACATTTGTCCATTTTCATTTCTGCTTTTACAGATTATATACATGTCTATTACCTGTGTAAATATAAAGTATATGTATTAGCAGTGCTTAACTCTTTCATTGTTGAGGTCATATTTTGAACAAGTTGAGACATACAGTGTTAAAATAGTTACAAATTTTTTACACCTTTAGTTTAATAATTGATTGTGTAATAACAGCTTAGCACATTACTTTGTTTGATATGTATCAGCACTGCTCAACTCTTTGTTGTTGTCATATTTTCTACCTAAGGGAAACAATTGGCTGTGGTCAAGCATGTACATACACATAGTCTCCACAAACTCAGTTTAAATTTAGGTGATAACTGCTGGCCATTGATTTAATTTTAAAAAAAATAATTTAATTTATCAATAAGACCACAGAATATTGATAAAATAAGCTACATTAATTTTAAGATGTTCAATGAGAGAAGGAAAAAAAAGAATTGTATTTTCATTACTGATTAAAAAACAAAATTTCCTAACAGTTTAAAAATTATATATACTTTTCTATCGGTCTAGAATAAATCTAAATTCTCGTTATGTGTTAAATCATAATTCTTTTTCAAACAAATTTGTAAGTGCATAGATAAATGAAATAAAATTTCTCAATCGGTAAATAACGAATCGTCCTTGTTTGACATCAATGTAAACTTTGAATATTGAAAACGTAGAAAGAATTGTTAATTATCAACTTTGTTGCCTGCTTAATTCGCAAATTGTTTATGAGAAAGGATGCAGGTGGATCTATTATACAACATAAGAACTAAATTACTAATGTTTTGTGTGAAATTCGTATATAGTCCTCTACAAAGACATTGATGTGATAACACAGCAGAATAATATTCATATACAAAATTAATGAGTGTTAACTAAATAACTTATTTTCATATATATCTGTACACAGACCCTGATATAGTGAATGTCTTCATTTTTCGCAGGGAATTACAATAATGTTGGTCTTAAATGCATACATGCACGTATATTTAATTTAGCCATTTTGTACACAAAGACCAATGCTGGCTCTAAATAAAGAAAAGTCTATGATATTTATATAACATGATTTTCTTTTCCTTAAGAACAACGTCTTCTGAAGAACTGCATGCTAAGGCAATTCATTGAAGAAAAAAATTATTGTTTTACACGTAAATGCTTAGCGAAAACTTAATATTTTTAAATCGTGTATTATGTTAAATGGAAGGTTACCCCTTTCAAATTTAAGCCCCCTCCCCTCCTTCAAAAAATGGAGAGAAAATAGTTTCTTTCGATATTTAGGTATAATGTACTGATGTGGTGATTGTCAATACTTCTACATGTACAAACATTTCTTTATACATGCCGTCCATTTCTTGATTTTTATACCCCTACATGTACCATTACTTATTTAAAAAAAAAAAAAAAAAAAAAAAAACTGCACTTAAAACTGTCTACTCAAACCACAGGCCTGTATAATTTCAGTATGGGGCACAAACTTTACCAGAAAGTTATTAACTAGCAAACCTTACCAGAAATTACCAGAAAAAAAGTTATATATGAAAGATACAGGGCGGTACTGGCTGAACGGCTAAAGCCACATATATATTATACAGCCCTGCACATCAACGAGTATACACCGGGCATTATTTTCCAACAAATCAGATGATCAAATATTGACAAATTGTTACCAGTCACGACTAAAATTCTGAACGCAATGGACATGATTGTAGGTTACCTACAATAATTCTGAGCTTATTTTAATTATGTGTTTCAGGTCAGTAGCAACAGTTTCAAAAGTGGGGGGGGGGGGGGGGGGCTTCCATAAAAATCTGACAAGCCAAAAAAACCCAATAATAATAAGAAGAGCATAACCATTTACTTTTACCCCCTCCCCCCGCATTCTACGGGCCGGTGTTTTCCAAATTAAAATACTGTTTTCCCTACCTTTGCTTAGATATTGGTTCGTTTTTTCACCTTGTGTTTACTCTCTTTTTTTATAGATCAATTTTCAAACTTAATGTGAAAAATTCTGATACATTATAACGGTGAGAATTATCTTAACTAAAGGCAAAGATGTTTGAAGTAAAATATAGCAAATAGAAAAAAGTCCAGCAATTTCGTCCACTGATTATTATTGATATCAGGCTAAAATCGAAACCAAAAAAGGAGGGGGTTCAATTCAAAATAGTATCTAAAGCCTAACAAGAGAAAAAAAATCATCAAATCTTTATTATTCTTGAACCGTCCTTGCTGGTAATTAAATTATTTTGTCTTGATTTTCACAAGTGTATATACTAGTCTAACATACCCTGATTCCTTCTACTAACTAGCAATTTTTGACACCGAACTTTTCCATCATCACTAAAAATAAAATACTGTTCTGTATACATGTCATGTAGTTCATTTGCATGCCAAATGCAGATCGAAATTTACGGCAGACTTCAAAGGACAACATTCTTGTCACAAAATAATAAACAGCTGATAAAGAGTCATCAAACGTTTATTTTGAGGGGCGCAACAGGAAATAAGCTTTGTTTTCTATACTGCAAAAAATATGTTTAGGGACGTATGGCATGTCCACTATCCCCCCCCCCTATTTTCTACGGTCCTCAACTAATATTCATTTTCTGACGCTTCAAATTTTAAAACATGTATACATGTATAAAGGTTTAACATCTTTCGCTGTGATATTATACATTAATCAGAATAATGAATAATTTAATGAAAAAGTAGTTGGGGGGGGGGGAGGGGGTAACCGGACATTTTCTGTTTGGATGGGCTACGGACCAAGCCCCCCCCCCCCCCCCCAAGTCAAATAATTTGAGAGGTCACACCAGAAACATAAAATGTCTCTGGTTACCCTCAGAAAACCTCTTTGTTTTCTATAGTATACTAATTATCAGCAAATTTATTGAGGAACACCCCCTTTCTATGATTAGTGAAGAACTTCACTAAGGATATGAACTCATAATCACCGTAATAGGGAAATTATATTATATATAAAAACTTTTATTACCCTCTAACATAATTAACGTAAACAGGTTCCGTTTCCCATAATGCATCGCTCTGCAGAGGCTTTAATTTCATTGGTCAATTTTCACGAGGCGCCATTTTTGGAGTTGAGCAAGACGGAGATGGACTCGGGTGTAAGGTGCAAATGTGAAAAGTTAACGATGTTTTCGCCACCCAGTGTCTTTAAATTTATGAAAAATGCAATGATCAACAACCAAGGATTAGTGTACGTATATTTTATATACTTTTTACGGTAAATAATACTAATATTGGGCAGAACAAATCTTTCCCATCGAAGACCACATTCGTTTTGACGAATGTCAGACACCTCGGCCCAACGACACCTCGGCCCAACGACATCTCGGCCCATTGACACCTCGGCCCCGACGGGTCGGCCCAAGATTTGAGACACCTCGGCTCACGTAAAAGACACCTCGGCACAAACAAAAATGTATTATTTTAAACATATTTATTTGATATTTTCTTAAGTATCTTATTATTATAGGGACTATATGCGACAGATTATATTATTATATATATCCATGAAATAAACAAGAATAGATATGGGTTACCCCATATCCAAGATATTCGACTTTTAATTTATTTGAATTTTCATTGTGCTCAGATGATTTCTAATAAAAAAAACAAGTATTTACTGACAAAACGTCAGAGATACTCAAGCTGTAGAAAGTCATAATAAAAGTGCCATAAATATCCTAAAACGACAAAATATTTAGGCTACTGAGTTTCAACATCTTTTGTTGAATAAAATATGCATGTACTAGGAAACAAACTGCATGTTCATATATAACGTTAGATGTAGATGCATGTAGTGACTATCACAAAGTCGCTAAAAATAGTTTTAATTTCACATAGAACATAGACTAAATATAATTAATCGTATAATTTTAAAAATGTGTTTAACACCTCGTTCATTTTCAGGAATATTTAAACCAAATAGCATGTTACAGGCCTGTAGCAACGTTTTCAAAGTGAAGGGGGGGGGGAGCTCCGAAAAAAATCCCGCGTACTATATGGGCCTGTGCTACATGTGTACCATCTAACTTTCCAATGATATAATCTTCTGTAAAAAAAAAAAAAAAAAATTCAAATCAAGTTCAAGCCGTTATGGATTATCAAAGATAACCCATTTTTTTTAAATAGCAAAACTATAGATCTATCAAGGATAGATTTTAATTTATTTTTTAATTTTGTGCTATTAAATTACTATCACCCATAGTATAGGCAGATGTTAAAGATGGTCAACATGTCACCTTTTAGAACGAATGAACTTGTAATCAATGAACTTGTCCAGAGATGCATTGACGGCCGTTGTTAAACGCAAAGGAAAGCGCGAGATCGGTTGCGGCTATGGAGCATCACTGAATATTCCTTCGTCATAGGATAGAATCCGACATTTAACACTTAATATAGATTTTGAATATACAGATGTTTTGAAGATAAACTTAGTATATTTTCGTGTTTTTAAACTGAGTAGATCGATGACCTAGTCTCGTTTTATATAACTCAGCCCCTCTAGCCCAATTTACGGCTTGAGTAAAAAACCTGCACTTCTTATGAAACTGGTGTATAGTTCTAAACTTCTTCATTTCCGTAGCAAATACTGATACCCAGTCTACGTGATCTAAGCGTCTCTAGCAAACGGTGCACACACCTGTGCTTGCAAGACCAAATAGCCTAGGTCTACACACGTGCGAAGATCCTTTCAGACGAGCTCGGAACATTACCTTGCTTTGCCGAGAGGTTACGATTGCAGGTGTTTAACCATAATAACCATTCCGTTATTCATTAAAAGAGAGAAAAAAAAACACACAGTTAATGATTAACATATATCCATTCAAAAGAAATTATAAGGCAATGAACGAACAATAATAATGACAGTAATATAACTGGTGAAAAGATTTATCATTATCAATCGAAGTATGACCTATATATTTTCGGGAAAAAGACTGAGGAGGCAGCGAGCGTAGGAATATGAAAACTTTTTATTTGCTTTTCCGGGGAAAAGATGATTTTCTTAAAATCTTTATACGTTAATTTTGTTTTCTTTAACGTATTAAATATACATCATTATTCTTAACATTTGTTGTAATCTTGTATCTACTGATCATGAATGGAACTATTTTCGTCGGAGCAATTGTGTGAAGAGTACCTGACTTTAGTAATATATCTTGAATAGATAATATGCACTGATCGAATATATTAAAAAGAAAATAATTGAATAATCTTCCGAGAGTAAATTGACGGTAATTAAAAAAAAATTGTCCATCACATAGTGCTAATCGTTAAACAAACAAGAATACGCAGCGCATCCTTCGAAGTCTCAAGCGCGTGTCATAGGGGGTGGTGACAATGAGGAGTTAATTACGAGCAGGCTAAATTAATCCAATTGTTGGGTACAAACCACATATCTTCCTTGGTTTGTTTAGGGAAATATATCCATTATGCTCTATGTTACGCAAAGATCTATCAGGTTAACGTAACTTCTATCTGTGTAAGGTTAAGTTTAGTTTATAAATTAAAAAAAAAAAAGAATCAATTAAGACATCTTATTGATTAGGACAGAATACCCCAGGACATATGCTACAGTGCACTGGTTTATACATATAATTATTATATATAGTTAAGTGTACAATACGACCCTACTACAAAGTGATTTTTAAGTAAAAGAATTCTAAATATTATGAAATGAATAAAGTTGCATTTTCATAAGCAACAAAATACATAAACAAGAATAGATATGGGTTACCCCATATCCAAGATATTCGACTTTTAATTTATTTGAATTTTCATTGTGCTCAGATGATTTCTAATAAAAAAAAAACAAGTATTTACTGACAAAACGTCAGAGATACTCAAGCTGTAGAAAGTCATAATAAAAGTGCCATAAATATCCTAAAACGACAAAATATTTAGGCTACTGAGTTTCAACATCTTTTGTTGAATAAAATATGCATGTACTAGGAAACAAACTGCATGTTCATATATAACGTTAGATGTAGATGCATGTAGTGACTATCACAAAGTCGCTAAAAATAGTTTTAATTTCACATAGAACATAGACTAAATATAATTAATCGTATAATTTTAAAAATGTATTTAACACCTCGTTCATTTTCAGGAATATTTAAACCAAATAGCATGTTACAGGCCTGTAGCAACGTTTTCAAAGTGAAGGGGGGGGGGGGGAGCTCCGAAAAAAATCCCGCGTACTATATGGGCCTGTGCTACATGTGTACCATCTAACTTTCCAATGATATAATCTTCTGTAAAAAAAAAAAAAAAAATTCAAATCAAGTTCAAGCCGTTATGGATTATCAAAGATAACCCATTTTTTTTAAATAGCAAAACTATAGATCTATCAAGGATAGATTTTAATTTATTTTTTAATTTTGTGCTATTAAATTACTATCACCCATAGTATAGGCAGATGTTAAAGATGGTCAACATGTCACCTTTTAGAACGAATGAACTTGTAATCAATGAACTTGTCCAGAGATGCATTGACGGCCGTTGTTAAACGCAAAGGAAAGCGCGAGATCGGTTGCGGCTATGGAGCATCACTGAATATTCCTTCGTCATAGGATAGAATCCGACATTTAACACTTAATATAGATTTTGAATATACAGATGTTTTGAAGATAAACTTAGTATATTTTCGTGTTTTTAAACTGAGTAGATCGATGACCTAGTCTCGTTTTATATAACTCAGCCCCTCTAGCCCAATTTACGGCTTGAGTAAAAAACCTGCACTTCTTATGAAACTGGTGTATAGTTCTAAACTTCTTCATTTCCGTAGCAAATACTGATACCCAGTCTACGTGATCTAAGCGTCTCTAGCAAACGGTGCACACACCTGTGCTTGCAAGACCAAATAGCCTAGGTCTACACACGTGCGAAGATCCTTTCAGACGAGCTCGGAACATTACCTTGCTTTGCCGAGAGGTTACGATTGCAGGTGTTTAACCATAATAACCATTCCGTTATTCATTAAAAGAGAGAAAAAAAAAACACACAGTTAATGATTAACATATATCCATTCAAAAGAAATTATAAGGCAATGAACGAACAATAATAATGACAGTAATATAACTGGTGAAAAGATTTATCATTATCAATCGAAGTATGACCTATATATTTTCGGGAAAAAGACTGAGGAGGCAGCGAGCGTAGGAATATGAAAACTTTTTATTTGCTTTTCCGGGGAAAAGATGATTTTCTTAAAATCTTTATACGTTAATTTTGTTTTCTTTAACGTATTAAATATACATCATTATTCTTAACATTTGTTGTAATCTTGTATCTACTGATCATGAATGGAACTATTTTCGTCGGAGCAATTGTGTGAAGAGTACCTGACTTTAGTAATATATCTTGAATAGATAATATGCACTGATCGAATATATTAATAAATAGATCTCCTATCTCCCACTCAATAAATACAGCAGCTGACATCTATGCTGTCGTTCGTTCAAAAATTCTGAAATTATTTGCCCGTTTATCGTATACATACCGTCATTATAAACATACCTACATTTATATTACCATAGGGAATACAGATAATTATTCTAAAAAAAAATTCCTTGGGCCGAGGTGTCTTTAGTATGGGCCGAGGTGTCAATAATTTTGGGCCGACCTGTCAGGGCCGAGGTGTCAAGCGTGACGGGCCGAGGTGTCGTTGGGCCGAGGTGTCTGTCTACCGTTTTGACGCCATTTTGAAAAGTTTGATATCAAAGTTTTAAATATGTTGGTTTACACATTGAAAAAACGGAAAGAGAAACTTGAATTATACAATATTTAGTGTTTTACGTTCAATCATAGATGTATAGATAGTAGACTTTGTATAGTTAGGCCCTATGGCACCACATTTGTCTTTTTCCATGCTGTATGTTGTATGTTAACGTTTCGCCTTTGTAGATTTTTTTAATGAAAATGAATGCTTACTATAATAGTTCTCTCTCTGTGTAAATAAATGAAAAGTGTATGAAATTTTTTTTCGTTGTTAAATCGGATAATAATGTTTGTACCGAATATGGTTACTTTGTTAATACAGACAAACATATATCCGGTTTGAATACATGTGTTCTCGGAATGCAACTTGTTGTACTTTTGGACTTCTTGAACTTTTTATGATGTAACGACAAGGTAAAAATGAATTATTTCTCCTACTTAATTACGATTAAGTCATCAATATTTAAACAAAAAGTGTCCGCAATCTCAACTTATCAGATTATTCACGAAGGACATCATCATCAATGGAAATTTAAACAGTTAAAAGAGAGAGTTCTGACGATTGTAAGCCGCCTTTATTTGGCAGATAAAGTTAGAAATTATGAAGAATCATTAGAACAATTTAAATAGATGGTCTGTAACTAGAGTACATATACATCTTACAAAGTCATAACACAACCCTTATTCATATGCATAATGATGATATGTATAGGGAAAATGTATTGGTTTGTAAGTACTGTCTATAATAATATAACAACTGTTTAACAATCTAGTGATACAGATAGATTGTAAATTGAAATGGATTACTGTTCAAAAGACAAAATTTCTCATGTGTGACCTGCTGAGAGATTTACTGAAAATGTTACAAATAATAAGCCTACAAGATGTACAAATATTGATCACTTTTGATAGTATTTCAAGTAATGCAAATGAATCATCTGAGTAACAATCATCAGTTATTGATGGTGGTCGCAACATCATAGAAGCCTAATGGTAAAAATAAGTGAATCCTCATTTGTTTGAAATTTTTGTTTGATATATGTTGTATGATAACGATAAATTTTTGTTTGTTTATTTTATTCCTCCCTGGTAGTTGTTGAAGTTTTGGCCATTATTAAAAATACTTTTGTTTGATCAGATGTACTCAGGGTTGTCTCTAAGACCCGGGGGCCGAGGAATTTCCCCAACTATAATGATGTAAATAATCCCCCGGTTATTTCGATATTCCTCCTAAACTCCCCAGTAAGGGAGGAACCCCAGTTCCCCTTCTACGTTTTAAATGTCCCCTTCTATTTCTATTCTTAGGGACAACCCTGTGTACCTCGACCCAAATTTTGAAAAATAGGTAAGTAGGTAGGTAGATTTTTTTTTTGGCAGTATCTAACAAATTGATTTTTTGTCATACAAAAACACAGAATTAGAAATTTATTGATGTTTCATGTTTCATTACACACTGGACAGCTAGACAGGTTTAATATTTATTGCTCTCGTTAAAACAAGTGTCTTGGAGAAATTATAAACCTCAACTTTATAATGAAACAAACTTTATTTCCCTGAAACCAAAAAAAAAAAATGAAGTAAAATTAAAATACTTAAAAAAATGATTGGGTAGGGGTGATTTTGATGGATCTTTTGGAGTACATCAAACAAATCAGTCATAGCTCACCTGAGCCAATGGCTCAAAAGAGCTTTTCTGATCAAAATTTGTCTGTCGCTGTCATTGTCTTAAACTTTTCACATTTGAATCTTCTTCTCAAGAACCACAGGGCCAATTTCAATCAAACTTGCTACAAAGTATCCTTGGGTAAAGGGGATTCAACTGTATTTAAATGAAGGACCATATCTTCTTCTGAGGGGAGATAATTACAAATAAATGAAAAATTAATGGCATCATTTAAAATCTTCTTTTCTGGAACCACTGGGCCAGGAAAAATTAAACTTATTTGGAAGCATCCTCAGGAAGTGTAGATTCAAATTAAGTTTAAATCATGACCCCCCCGGGTGTAGGGTGGGGCCACAATGGATGATCAAGTTTTACGTAGGAATACATAGGAGAAAATCCTCTTCACTAGAACCACTGTATCAGGAAAGATGAAACTTATGTTGAAACATCCTCAGCTAGTGTAAATTCAAGTTTGTTCAAATGATGACCCCCGGGGTAGGACGGGGCTACAATGAAGGATCAAGGTACATAGGAAAAATTTTAGAAATTTCTTCTATTCAAGAACAGCAAAGCCATGATTTGTCATATTTATATGGAAGCATCTTCAGGCAGTGTAGATACAAGTTTGTTCAAATCATGACCCCCATGGGCAGGATGGGGCCACAATCGGCGATCAACATTTTACTAACAATACTGATACATAGGAAAGATCTTTAAAATTCTTCTCAAGACCAATATAGTCAAAATTGGTCATAATAATATAAAAGCATCCTGAAGTAATGTAGATTCAATTTATTCAAATCATGACACTCCCCTCTCCCTCCCCAGGAGAATAAAGGGGCCATAACAGGGGATCATAGTTATACAGTAAAACTCAGTACAAACACGGATATTGTGAATTCACGGATATAGCGAAGTTTTCTTGGATCCCCAGCTAAATAAATTTTACTAATTCCTTATATGGATATAACAAATTAAGGATATAGCGAAGTAATTTCACAGGTCCCAGTGACTTCATTATAACCGAGTTTTACTGTAAAAAGGAAGAAAAGGAATATATCAATAAAAATTTTCTTCTTAAGAACAGCAGTGCTAATATGTATCATATTAATTCAAAAGCATCCTTCGAAAGTATAGAATTCATAACCCCCCCCCCCTCCCTCTGAACCACTTTTATATTTAAACTTTTAAATACAGAACTGATTTATGCTTTTTCCTACCCAAAGTGCTCAGGTGAGCAATGTTGCCCCTAGGACTCTTGTTTATTGTTGGTCTTATAAGTGAAATCAGAATGCAATAGTAACTGTACATAATATATTCTTTCAGAGAGAAGAAAATTGACATTAAAGGAGAACCAGTAACTAAAGATGTATGATGAATCAAGATGTGATCATGTGGTAAGTGGTAATAAATTCAATCATAAATAGGCATGTATGACAATTGCATTAAAAGAAAAGAACTTGATTCCAATTTTAATTGGAATGTTGAACTACCAGCTGCAAGCTACAACAGGTTAGGCATAATAAAAAAAAAAATGTTTGTTTACGGTTAACCCCCCCCCCCCCCCGACCCAATATCTAATAGCCAACCCAAATTTTTTTTCGTTGTAAAAATCTATAAGTCGCACATTCGTCAGTTTAACTTTTACATGCATCTTAATCTACCTACCAACCCTATTTTATTTCAGCATGTAACAGTAAACAAACATATTTTTTTGTTTGGCCTTATGAAATTGTATGGCTTGGAGTCTTTTTCACTTCTCTATAAAATTTTCTGTCTGGATGATGTCTAGCACAATATACACCATGCAGTGAGGATTTTAGTTCACCCGAGCTAAAAACTCGAGTGAACTTTTCTGATACCTTTTGTTTTGTCTTTTGTCCATCAAACTGTCGATCCATCAGTGAGCTTTTCACATTTTCAACTTCTTCTCAAGAACCACTAACTTTAAGCAAGGTTGACACAAAGTAAGGATATTTTAAATTGTACAGAGGAAGCCCCCTTCCCCCCCCCCCCCTTCACCCCAAGGGGAAATGATCAACTCTTTCAGATATTATTGATATGATCATTGTTGAGCAACTTATAATTTTGTAACCTGTAGACTTTATTTTAAGAATAATGAATATTTGTTTAAGAGTCCTTTTCTCATGGTTCAAAGTTCAATTAAAATTATTTTGTGATACATGTATTTGAGGATTCGAGATATCAGGAGTAAAATATTTAAAGAATACTTCCAAATTACTTCGACATAAATATGGTATTCAAGATGCCAAAGTTCAACTGTATGGCTATGCTAAAGTAGTAAATATTATAACTTACTAAAACTTTCTAACATTGAAATTTGTTAAATGAAACAAGACAAAAATGAAAAATAAAAATTTACTGAGGCCACAATTAAAATAATGTTGGTTTGGCGTTGCCGACTTGGTGTTTAAGCAGTTGGATCGGTAGGTAGGAAAAAATTTTTTTTTTTTGGTTCGATACAAAAAACAATGCTGGTATTCAATTGCGTTATATTATTTGTTATTTAAGGTAAAAATAATTCCTACAACAAAACAGAGTGAAAATTTCACACAATGTCATACAGACATCCAATACAGTTTCAGGCCATGACAAGAAAGAAGCAAGAAGATACCAAGTCTAGAATTGATTCCTGCTTTCTGAGCAGAAAATGACATTACCATTACATTTATTAAAACTGATATTCACAAAAACTTTTTTAAAATTCTGATTTATTTCAAAACATAACTTAGTTTATTTGCCATATTTTTGACATGAAAATTAAATCAGTTTATTTGCCACATTTTTAACATGAAAATTAATAAATATACAAAACAAATCAAATAACAATATTGTAGAAAATAAAACAAAATTATAGAAAATATGAGGTTCAATAAAAGAATTCTATTTTTGTAAATCTGACTAGATTTTTTTTTCAAATGGTTCAATTTAAAAAAAAGGCACATATTGCAAGTGTGCATGTACATGAGATCTACATGTAGAATGTTATTTAACAACGAAACAAATATGAACAATAATACACTGACAAAATTAAAATCAATCAAGCACCAAAAGTCCACAGTAGACTGTAAACTTGCCCTTGACAAATTTTACTTATTTCTGATTGGGTTTCTCTTAGGTGGTTCTCTGCCAAATAATTTACAATCTCTACATACTGGCAGTACCACTCTATATGCTTTCAATGACTCCCTGTCCTTTTCAGCTCCTTCAGCTGCACAATAACAACACAAATCCTTTCTAGTCTGACACTTTTCTGTAGAGTAATAAGGGAATTCTATTGTTGAACTGCAGTTCATCTGGAGTCGTATGAAAATTGTGCCTTGCAAAGCATCTCCTAAATTAAAGAGAAAATGACATAAAAAACAACAAAGACACCCTAATGGTTAATGTACTCAAGATTCTAATATCAACAGTCAGGGGTGAGACTGAAATCCGTCATTTCTGAAAAATGATGGATAATCGTCATATTTACTAAGTGCATATTTTCGTCATTTTTGTCAATATGACTTACTATCGTCATATTTTCTTTTTCAACTTAATTCTTCTATCCTGGTTACATAAAAGCGAACTTTGAATTCACCGCTGAAAGAAGAGTGTTTACGCAAGTTTCATTTCATCCGGGTCACTAATTACTGCCGACCACGTGCGTTAGAACATCAACATGGAAGGTGAAAGTTATTATTTAGCGGTAAAATGTCAAATTTTGGTAGAACTAATTCGCCATTTTTACATGGCTTTTAGCCCTATAAAAACATATAGTACACCGTCTGGAAGAATACGTACTTGTAGAGAAAAGTCTCTACAAAAAGTTAAAGCCATAAAAAAGTAGTGCGCCCCGTAAAACAAGCGAGATATTTCAGTGCGCCCAGACCCTCCATTTTGAAAAAAGACGGAATATCGTCATTTTCGTCTTCTTTCCTATTTAATGCAAATAAATTGACAAATAACTCTTCCACTCTTATTTTTGCTTGGGAAATTTGTACTGTCAACATAACCAGTATTGTAGTCAACTGTATTAGAGATATGAAGTTTGTTTACGGTTTACGGTCCTTTTTTCGGTTGGTGGATCTAACATTTTTCAAAGAGAGGTAACTCAGTATTCTAGAAACACTCTAAATTTTTATGACTGTTTTTCGTCATTTTCTTAAAAATGATGAGTTTAAGTCATAATAAAAATTTTATTTTATGACTAAAAATCGTCATTTTAAAAATGACGGATTTCAGTCTCACCCCTGACTGATCAACTGAAGTTTTTTTTATTAATTTTATATTTGCCACTGTGGATGGTTTTCAGTTAAGGGTAAAATTTGCAAAGAAAAGAAGAAATACCATCTGGGGTAATAAGTGATCCGCAAGTATAATCATGTTTCTCAAGAAGTCTTGCGAGGGCTCGTCCATCCCTTACTGACAACTGCTTTCTGGCATAAATGCACCTAGGCTTACCACATTCAACACAATTCACAATTTTTCTGACATTCTGTCCAGTCAGATCACTAGTTTTGGCTCCCTTTCAAAAAGTAAAATGACACTGAACATTAATTTTTTGATTTGTTTAAAAAACTTTAAAAATTGTTATTATTTTTAAAATATATTATCAAAGTATGAATTCCATTCATCTCTGATTTCTTTGTTGTTTTTTTTACCTGCAATGTTTCTGCAACAGCTGTTGCTGTTTGATTGGTAAATGAAGGTCTATCTTCATCTGTTGTGGATTGGCCAAGCAGGTCCTCAAGCTTTCTGTAATGCTGCTTGTCAGCACATAGTACTGGATCAGGCATAATGGGCAAATCCAAATTGGATCGTCTTGGTCTACAGCATTCTGCATTTTGGCATTTTCGAATTTGGAATAAATACTGCCGTTGAATACAGTGGTCTGCCAAGAATTTCTGATAGTCTGAAAAAAGTTTAAAATACTTGTATACTGCCAGGGATATATCATACATTGAAATTAAGATGTTTTTTATTTTTAAAATATCAACTAACATTGCAGTAGAAAAGGTATTTATGAGTCTATTCTGCTCGAACACAAGTAATAAATGTACTATGAGTCAACAGTAAAGAAATTAAAGTACCTCTTTTCCTGCCCAAATCTTTCATTTGGTATTTTCCCAGCTCTATGGTATGGTCAATATCCTGCTTCACTTGTCTTTCCACAGAAAGAACGTCTTCTGATGATGAGGCCTCCATACAATTGAATGGCACATCTTTCAAAGACAGTTTTTGTGTTCTCCCTTCAAGAAGATTGATTATAGGCTGAAGAGAATGGACCCAAGCATCCTTCAATCCTGGAACCTTCTCAGCCTTTCTGCGAATTTCTGCCATTGAATTAGCACTCTTTAAAACTTGTTCTTGGTCAGCAGTGCATTCTGCGCGGGACAGGGCCACATTCTGCAGGGCAATATTCAAAGTAGACATTATTCTTTCCACTGGGTTGAGCCAAGAATGACCTGGGGCTGTCCGTCCTGCTATAAGGAGATCCAAATCTAGGTTTTTGAAGAGAATAATCAGAGATAATTTCACTGAATGATATGTAAGTCTATGGTCTGGCCCTCCATCACTAAAAATCATTAAAACTGGCTTTATATTCTCATCTCTTTGTAAGATTTTCTGCATTTCTGCTGCATGTCGCCATGGGCTTGATGGCTGAAAAACAGAATCTTTGTAAGTAACATTTACTTTGCCCTGATAAAAGGATCCATCCTTGTCTTCAGGTATTTCTACTTTCAAACACACAGAGGGTGTCAAAGAACCCTTGCTTGAAACGTCATGGTCTAAGGAACTTAAACTGGACCCTGTAGGTACTATGCTTTTCTTTCCACGTACTCCTGTGGAGATCATTTGCCCAGGTTCTCCAATATCTATCTTGGACTTATCATCAACACTCAAAAATGTTACACTGTCTCTGAATTTAACAGCATAGTGCCGCATGTATTTGTACTGGGCAGCACAAAAGTGGTCATCTTGATGTGAGAGCCTCAACTGCCTCGTTTGAACTTTGAACTGTAGTGGCACTCTAGCAGAATATAATTTAGCCGAGTTCAAGTAAGAGTTCTTTGGTGTAAATGAGAATAAGACTGTTGATTCACTTGGTACAGGAACATCTGCATTTAACTCGGTCTTGACGTCTTCAATGAGGTCTTTAACTGATATGTACTTTGCAAAATGTTCAACTCCATGTCGACGCTCATCAGCCGCAGATATTTCTTCTATTTTAGCTTTCAAGACTTCAAAGAATGTATCAAATGTGTCTCCAGGTCTACCTTTATTATAGTGTCTCAAATCCAACACAAGGTCAGGGTCCTCTGCAAGTACAGCCTGTCGGACTCTTTCATCCAGGCAAGGGTTCTGGTCTGCAGTTGCATCTCCAGTCAACTCTGCATACATTGCACGTAAAATATGCTTTGGAATATTAACAGCATTAAGATTACAATATTTCTTTGCAAAATCTCTTCGCATATATCTAGTGTGATATTCATGTAATCTAGGTTTCAATTCATTCACAACCTTCATTGTTTCATTCATTATAATGCCGATTCCTCTTTCCTCAGGAATTTTCCAAAGAAAAACAGTCTTTCCACTTTGGCCACCAGGAGTGTACTGCAACACATTGATTGGAGATGACAGCTTAATGTTCCAAAAAAAGTTATATCTATCAAATCTTGAACGAAATTTTTCCTCTACATGTAAGGCATCATCAAAGTATAAACATTCATACATCCCTACTTTTGATATGGCCAAGTCAAGAAGAGCATACTTGTTATCAACCTCTTCTGCTGCTGGTATGTAGCTTAAATATGTATCCTGCCCAACCTGTCTGATGGGGCGATCCAACAACTGCCGTTCCTGTTGGTCCTTGTTAGCCTTGTCCAAATAATCAACAGCATAAGAGTTGAGGCATAGTGAAAGATGCTGTAAATCATTTTTGAAATTCCCCCAAGATGATGTGAATGGCATGGCAACAATGTCAAACAATGCTGAACTGTGCAATTTCAATATCTCTGATGTCATCTTCGGAGCTGCTTTTTTGTGCTTTTTCCAATCATTGTAGCCATTGTAGTTCTCTAAAAATCTTAAATTACAAGTAAATACAATAAATCAATCTAGTTCTGCTTTGAAAGTTTTCCAAAATCACTGTTACATCCTACATAGATATTATAAAAAATTATATTTTATATGTTAGTACTAGTAGATACAATGACATCAAAATATATGCTTTACCTCTTTGGGAAAAGAATATTGTTGTTTGGCCGGCATCTTATACTTATTTTCTCCTTACTCCCATCTATGTACCATAAAACATTAACGATAGTGCCGATATGCTTAGAGATGGTTGTTGAAGACATGACATTTGGAAAACAAACTTCTTCAGATATCATTTCACTCACTAAATCATTGTACAATTTATCTTTGGCTGAAATTAGAATTTATTAAATGTTTTTAGAAACAAAAAAAATATATATAAAAAACTGGTTTAATACAATGTAGGAACTTATAAAACATAAATTTCAAATCTTAAGATCCTTTTATCTGTGAATAAAAATATGCTATACAAAATGAGATTTTTGTACCTGTGAATCTAATGCCACCTTGGTCTCTTTTCTTTGGTTTTTGTTGTATTGTATCATTCTGCATCATGACTTTAAAGGCATCTCTTGGCCCAATGGATAAACCTTTGTCTTTCTCAATCTCTGGATTATGACATGACTTTATTTTAAACGTGACATACTTCAGCGATTTATCGAAATTGTAGGCAACTTCGATATTTTCATTTGGATCTGGGTGGAAAATTTCTATAGAGTTTTTGGCTCGTAAATTGATGGATACTGTGTCACCCTTACCGAGTCTAATGTCTGTTTCATCTAGCAAATCGCCGAGGACACCATACCACGAGATTTCTGATTCAAACTGGTAAATCCGATTAGTCATAATAGTTTTGCTATTATGAAACACAGTACTGCATAGAGTAATTCCATCTGCAAGTTCTGCTATACCAAGTTTACGTTTTAAAAAACCGCCTTCGCCTTCGGCGGCCATGCTTGGATTCGTGATGCGTATTCAACATCGAAGAGACGCTTATTTTTAAATCATAACTGATCTATCAGTCAAGCGTTTACATGATTTTTCTTCCATATCCTATATATTAATCAAACATACACAGACCAAAATCCGGATAAATTTTACTGCGTTAAAAAAAAATATGAACTATATTCGTTGATAAAATTTCTCCGGACCGCACCGATTTATGCGGGTCGGCCGGCAACGCCAAACAAAGCTAATTTTATTTTTGGCCTGATTTTTGGCTGGTCAGTATTTTGATGACTGTAATTTCTAAAATATTCAATGAAACACTTTGAAGCTTTAACTGTAGGTATATGTTAACTAAATATACTATAAGATAATATTTATAAATGAGAAGTTTTGAACAAACATTACAACATTCATGTATGTAAATTGGGGGTAAAAACTGGTTATCGGTAATGGCTATCGCCTTAATTTTCAATGACATAAAACAAGATTTAGAATGCAGGTAAATAATACTAGTATGTGTCTGTACATATGATATAGCATATAGAACTTGTACTGAAAGTTGATTAGCTAAATCTTGAATGGCTGATATGTTGGTCGTTTTTGATGAAATTTAGATTATTTGTATGTAAACTGAGTGTACATGCAATATGAAATTATTCATAAGGTATTAAACATGATTAAAACATGTGTATGCAATGCAACATATGATGAATTCATATTGACTTGAATGGATATAGCTTAACATGTATGTGCATTGTTTTTTTAGGGTCCTGTTCTGCAGATGCCATGAGATGATCTGTCTGTCCATCTGATATCACTTGTCCTGAGTATATTTTTTCTCCTCTTAGCCCAATCTCACTCAAATTTAACTCATAGAGTGCCTGTGGATGGAGGGTAAAAAGTGACCTTGGACCAATTATCAAGGTCAAAGGTCAGTATCAAAACACACTATATATCTTTATTTAAAGTCCTTGTCCAGAGCATAATTTTTCTCCCTTGGTATGATCTTGCTTGTGTGCCATGGGATGAAGGGTTTTTAGTGATCTTTAACAAAATTTCTAGGTCAAATGTCAATAAGAAAAAAAAAGATTCATAATATCCTTGTCCAGAGCACATTTCTCTCCAATTCACTCAACTAAAAGCAGTGTTCTACATGTACAAGATGGTCATATTCTCAATCTTACCCGCTTTAATATTAATCTGGCTTAAAATCTTACTATGTAATGTTCATTATTCAGATTTCATGTCATTAAATTTAAAGACTGAAACTAATTATAATCACTGATATTGGTACATGAAAGGACATTGAGTGATCTTGTAAGATTTCTAAATAATATTCAAGCATACAATTCTTACATCAAATAACAATTTTATATGAAAATATATTGCAGATCGCAGATGATGTGAAGAAAATACAAAGGAGGCTGATGTTGAAAGAAGTATAGAGTATTTAAAGAAGTTTTTATGAATGGACTTAGATGTGAAAGACTACTTCATTGTGTACCAAGATATATGATTTTATTTATTTTGATATCATTTTCAAATAATGTTTTTGCACATCAAATGAATTATTAAACATATGATTTGATAATGCTTTTTAGCTCACCTGAGCTGAAAGCTCAAGTGAGCTTTTCTGATCACATTTTGTCCGGCGTCCGTCTGTCTGTCCGTCTGTCTGTAAACTTTTCACATTTTCGACTTCTTCTCAAGAACCACTGGGCCAATTTCTACCAAACTTGCCACAAAGTATCCTTGGGTAAAGGGGATTCAAGTTTGTTCAAATGAAGGGCCACGCCCTCTTTCAAGGGGAGATAATTAGGGTTTAGTGAAAAAATAATGGCATCATTTAAAAATCTTCTTCTCAAGAACCGTAGGGCCAGGAAAGATGAAACTCATGTGGAAGCATCCTCAGGTAGTGTAGATTCAAGTTTGTTCAAATCATGACCCCCGGGGGTAGGGCAGGGCCACAATGGAGGATCAAAGTTTTACATAGAAATATATAGGAAAAATCTTTAAAAATCTTCTTCTCAAGAACAGCAAAGCCATGATGAGCCATATTTATATGGAAGCATCCTCAGGTAGTGTAGATTCAAGTTTGTTCAAATCATGACCCCCGGGGGTAGGGCGGGGCCACAATGGAGGATCAAAGTTTTACATAGAAATATATAGGAAAAATCTTTAAAAATCTTCTTCTCAAGAACAGCAAAGCCATGATGAGCCATATTTATATGGAAGCATCCTCAGGTAGTGTAGATTCAAATTTGTTCAAACCATGACCCCTGGGGGTAGGGCAGGGCCACAATGGAGGATCAAAGTTTTACATAGAAATATATAGGAAAAATCTTTAAAAATCTTCTTCTCAAGAACAACAAAGTCATGATGAGTCATATTTATATGGAAGCATCCTCAGGTAGTGTAGATTCAAGTTTGTTCAAATCATGACCCCAGGGGGTAGGGCAGGGCCACAATGGAGGATCAAAGTTTTACATAGAAATATATAGGAAAAATCTTTAAAAATCTTCTTCTCAAGAACAACAAAGTCATGATGAGTCAAATTTATATGGAAGCATCCTCAGGTAGTGTAGATTCAAGTTTGTTCAAATCATGACCCCCGGGGGTAGGGCGGGGCCACAATGGAGGATCAAAGTTTTACATAGAAATATATAGGAAAAATCTTTAAAAATCTTCTTGTCAAGAACAGCAAAGCCGTGATGAGTCATATTTATATGGAAGCATCCTCAGGTAGTGTAGATTCAAGTTTATTCAAATCATGACCCCAGGGGGTAGGGCAGGGCCACAATGGAGGATCAAAGTTTTACATAGAAATATATAGGAAAAATCTTTAAAAATCTTCTTCTCAAGAACAGCAAAGCCATGATGAGCCATTTTTATATGGAAGCATCCTCAGGTAGTGTAGATTCAAGTTTGTTCAAATCATGACCCCCGGGGGTAGGGCGGGGCTGCAATGGACTATCAAAGTTGTACATAGAAATATATAGGAAAAATCTTCTTCTCAGGAACAGCAAAGCCCAGATGGTATATATTTATATGGAAGCATCCACAGGTAGTGTAGATTCAAATTTATTCAAATCATGACCCCCGGGGGTAGGGTGGGGCCACAATGAAGGATCAAAGTTTTTCATAGAAATATATAGGAAAAATTTTAAAAATCTTCTTCTCAGGAACAGCAAAGCCCTGATTGATGTATTATTATGTGGAAGCATCCTCAGGTAGTGTAGATTCTATTTTATTCAAATCATGACCCCCATGGGTAGGATGGGGCCACAATGGAGGATCAAAGTTTTAAATAGAAATGTAAAGGAAAATATCTTCTGAAGAACTGCAAACCATGATTAGTCATTTTGATATGGAAACATATAGAAAAAATATTTTCTTCCCAAGAACAGGAAAGCTATGTTTAGTCATACTGATATGGAAGCATCCTCAGGTAGTGTAGATTCAAGTTCAAATGATGACCCCTGGGATAGGGAGGAGCCACAATGGGGGATCAAATTTTTACAAAGGAATATATGGGAAATTTTTTTTAAAAGCTTCTCAAGAACAACAAAGCCATTTGTTATATTGACATGGAAGCATCATCAGGTAGTTTAAAATTCAAGCCCCCCCCCCCCTTCCCAGGAATCTTTTCAATACTGAACTGATTTGTGCTTTTGCCCAGCCAATGTGCTCAGGTGAGCGATGTGGCCCATGGACCTCTTGTTCCTTTTTATACATTTTCTTGATAGATTTTGAGAAGAAAACACAGTTTACCAAGGAAATTAATAATATATATTTTGATTTAAACCTGCTGTTCTCTTTTCACATTCTAGACAAGAAAGATTAACCATGGAAAATACAGGGATCCTTGAGCTTCCAGTTGCTTGTCAATCATTTTTCAAAATTGAAATGCTCAACCTACCCTGTAGTTTCCATGGTATGGAAACTATTACACCACAATTACACATTGCTTCCCGTCTCAGAAAAATAAGGGAATCTTGAAGTTTCCCTGCAATTTCCTTTTTATGAGACACCAGATAATTCCACCAAGTTTCCATCACACAGAAACCGCTACGCTCCAATTCCATATAGTTTCCTGAGTCATGGAAACTTGAGGAATCACGAGGTTTCCTCAAGTTTCCGTTCATGGGAAATCTGAGGATTCCATCGAGTTTCCATTCCATGAAAACCACTACCCTCCGATTCCACATAGTTTCCTAATTATGGAAACCAGTGGAATCTTCAGGTTTCCCATTACGGGAAACTACATGGAGGCTCAGGAAACTTCAGGTTTCCTGAGGTTTCCGTGGTTCGGGATACCTTATGGAATCGGAGCGTAGTAGTTTCCGTGGTATGGAAACTTGACGGAATAACCTGGCATCCGCTGTGGAAACCACTAGGAAACATGATGTAAACATGAGGTTTCCATGTGGTTTCCATATAGTTTCCCATGACGGGAAACTGCTTATTTCACCCAGTGCATAATTTCTTTTATTGAAATTGTTTGGAAAGATGAAATTTATGTAATCTCCGCCGTGATTCGAACTCATGACTTGATTTTATAGCTAAATGGGGGTCAAACCCATTCTGCGCTACGCCGTTAAAAAAACAAAAACAAAACCAAAATTAAAAAACAAAAACAAAAACAAAACAAGAAAAAAAAAACAAAAAAACACTCCAGAATTATATTCACATATTCACATTCATTGTTTATCTCAAAAGTACCTTACAATATGAATGTGTCGATGTATCTATTTTGTAAATGTCCGATATGCACATGGATGCATTCATAACAATATCAACCCGTGCATGCACGGGTGAAAGTCTAGTAAATATATATATATATATATATACTTTCTACTTTTTTTTAATCAGTAAACGGGAGATGGGTCATTTATGCAGTCTTGATACTCTGTAATCCATTCCAGATCATTTTTCTGCTCATTTGAAAGGCCTGATATTTTCCAATTGTTTAAGCAAATGTATTCTTTATTGCAATCCCTAAAAAAAGAGCTACTGAACGTGTGATTTTTACATTGATTATTGATCATTGATCAATCTTGGTATAAATATTTTCAAATTAAATTTGTCTTATTGATGTATTGAATTAAGATACAAAAATCATCATATTACAACTTTATTGTTTTATTATATCCCCGTGTTGTTGTTGGAGGTGACGCGTGTGTTTATTGCAACAGTGTAGTTAAACATTTTAGTTTATTATTTCTGTAATTAAAAAAATATGAAGTATACTAGTGGTATGCAGTTTTTTAAATATATATTTGAATTATTTGTAAATATCAGTTTTGAAGATGACATTTTTCATAATAATTATTGATCAAAATTCTTTTAACATCAACTGAACTTTTCGCAACCAATCTATATTTATGAAAGATATTGCATCAGTCATATTTGAAAGCTTATGTCCTAGGAAGTGAGATAATAACAAATATTCATTTAAGATGGTGATTGTTTGAACACGTCAGGTGAAGATCACATTACCGGTAGCTATTATCTAAATCTCCGGATTGATATTAAAGTATCTTAATTTTTTAATCTTCTGGTCAACTCTTCAAGTTACTCTTTTTACACAAAAACATAATTATTGTACTTTAATGAATAACATACTGATGTGAATAAATGGGTCTGTTATAATCGCACAACACCGCCTGCTCTTGTATAGAAAATCCTTGACAGATTCTATGTAGGACATACAGTGGCTGCATCAAATTCCCACAAATTCTTCCAGATACGGTCATGGGTATTAATTTCACTCTTATTGTTAATTAGTGTGTTATCTAAATCAGTGACAGTTTATTTTCTGTTTTTATTTTGTTTAAATAATGAGCATAATTGCTCTTAACACATAATTGGAGCATATGGAGAAATGGTGTGCAATTTATTCATGAGATTGCTTCCACGTGATTTATTTCTCATTAATATTCATAAGATACTGCATATACTCGAAATTTCATTTCTTTAATATTCTATGTTAAAACCTGCAAGCCTGTTTCGTTTTGTTTTTTTCTTCAAGCCTCCATCATAGTTATACGGGTAGAATTTTGTGTGATTAACTGCTGACCACTCAGGATACCGTTTTTTCTGTTATTAAGTAGGTCACACCGATGCAAGAAATTGCCGTTTTCAAATTAAAAAGGCGGTCGTAACTCTTTATGAAATGGTAAATCATATGTATTTTATAAAAATGGCTCTCCCCTGCACTTCTTAATCGGCGGAAGAACTCTGTAAACTTGCAATAAACACTTACATTTTATCATCAAAAATGATAAAAACACCAATTCTGTACTCTTTCCTTCATTAAAACTATATACTCTCGCCTCGAATTTTCAAATCAAAAAGGCGGTCGCAACTTTCATTTTAGTATCAACAATCTTGTCATTTCCGGTAGAAGATATTAAGAAGAATCAAACCATCGGCGGAAGAACTTTATCCGAAATAGTTAGGATATAAAAATTTGCGATATTTTGTACTTTCTCTATATAAACCTTTATGAAATCGGCCGCCATTATAGTTCCAATATGGACGATATGCAAATGGGCAGAATGAACACCATTTCTCCATATGAGGTGATAAAACCCCCTGAACTAAAATTTATAGCTAAAACTTTATTAGGATTTTGACCCGCAGCTAAACAAGCTGAACAATGTAGGTCAATAAGTTTTACAAAGTTGTTTTTATTTTTTTGTTCACGTAGTTTACTTCCATGGTGTATATGTAGTCCCGTGTAATCCATGTTTAAATAAGATTATTTAGAGATTTTTCTCTCTGTATAATTTACTCTAGATTTGCAACCATCAACTTAGTTTCTTAACGTGTGACTTTAAAAAAAGATTAATTTATCAGTTCATGCACATCGCAGCTAGGTTAAGGACGCCCATAAAATATACGCATTGATATATTTAGCGAAAATGAATACAAATTTAAATATTTTTTTTAACAGCATTAGTTTTGATAAATGTGAATTGTGGTGTTTGCACTTGTATATATCGGGTCTCTGCTGAGCTCGAACAAAGCGATATCGCTTACATCAGCTGTTTGTCACGAGACAGGTTTAAAATTAGAACATACATGTACTACTACAAAAATCGTAAAAGTTCAACGATATACGGGTATCTTTCCGCTATAAAATTCATTCTGTTTTCTTTGAGACAAATTCCTTAACACGAAAAGTGCTGGGAGCAACTTCCTCATGCTCGGGAATTGTTTAAAATTTAGCCTTCTTTCTATTAACTCCCGACAAAAATGCAATACGCATTGTAATAATGTTACATTACGGAATAAATAAAGAATGCACAATCAGCTCCCAGCACTTTTCAGAATAGTAGGAATAATAGCTACACGTGTTTAAAAATTTGGAATTGATAGTGAAGCGGATATCGTTGAACTTTTGATATTTTCGAGGGGCTGGACCTGTCATTCTAGACGTTACTGTACAAATGTGCTCCTTAAGGCTTAATATAAAGTCTACACATTATCAATTTAGTTTGACAATAAGATGTGGATTAATACATTTCAGAATATGTCTCTCATTTGGTCCGATTACGCGTGTTTTGTATTTATTTTTATTTTTACAAGCTACGATAAAAACTTGATCCACGCCTAAGTACAGAGAAACTGCGTGTCAAACTAAGAAATGACGTCATCTCAGTAAGTACAGCGAGATCAAGCTGGCTTTCATTCTACATTCGTTAAGTGCTGTTATGGCAAGATAAGTTGCATATCCATTTATAATTATAATATTTATGAGGAACGAAAGTATTTAGTGTGTTTTAAAAAGAACATAGTATTTATTTGTCGAGATTCATTTGTATTGTTTTAACATGACGTCATAATAGCTTTCCCGAACCTCTACATAGACTGACGTATACATGGGAGTCCTTAACCTAGCTGCGATTAACTTAAATAATTAAAAATAATATTATGATACTGTAATATGCCTCACGATGGTGACTCACAATGTTATCAATTTAGAAGTTAATGAAAAGGAATTATAGACTTTGATGTCAGTTAAAGGATGATATTTATGTAAACTCCTAGAGAATGAATGCATGCTGTTCTGTGGAAAACTAAGTTAATTCATCACAAGCTCAAATGCACCAAAATTAAATGGTCATCGTTCACAGTTTAATCAGCATCTCCGCAGGTGTGTGAAGGAAGCACTAAGATAATCTGACTTCACTAAATCAGTGATACAATATGACGTCATAGTAGGCGAGATGACGTCAAGTTTAGAACACAAGTTTTCCTAATATTGCTATTTAGAGATATAATTTGACTCCTGAAAATGAATAGAAATTTGCAAATATTAACAAAAATAAAATGTTTTTATTTTGTTATGCTGTATCTGTCACTTTAATTATAATCTCCGACCAATGACGTCATAACTGTTCAACAAGTAACTTGAGAATCGATCATGTTGTGTAACGAGAATTTGGCCAAAACGGCATGTAAAAAGATACGTAAAAGGAGGTTTAGAAGCAAATACCATGAATATTGTGTGTTATTCATATGAAGTTAAAGTATGTTAAACAGGTATGTTGATTTATTTTCATCGATTATATCTTCTATTGAAGACAGTCAGCTATTTACGTATCCCGCTTGGCCTTTCCTCTGTCATTCGTGACGACAATAATGCAAAAGAACAACACTAAGCTGGATACTTAAAAACATAAGATTTGTACATATCGAAAGCTTGTGGTGTTCTATAATACTTGGAAAGTGCCGCTAGAATCGTGAGGTAAACATGGTTTGTAGAAATATCTCGGGTTATATGCATAAAATGCAGAACATCGGGTAAGGTTTCGTACATATATGTTGAATAATTATTTTCCTGATCGGACAGTGGGATTCTAGCAACACTTTTTAGGCATAAGAGATGTTTTTCAACTATGTTATTTACTCAAAGAAATTATTTAACCCCGGGGTAGTGTTGTTCTGTGAAGTTTTTCATTAAGGAATATTTTGCTATTAATAGCGGTCACGTGATGACGTCGAGGTAGTGCACTACTTGGCCTCGGACACTCCGTGTCTTTATGTAATAGTTAATAATAGTTTATGTTTTATCGGAGGCTTTGATGAATTATTAATCTTAATTTTCTTTAAAAAGTCTAAATTTCCCGAGAAATGATTTGTATGCTTCCTTAACATACCCGCGTCTGAAACTGGGTGTGGGGATTCTGGATTTTCTCTACGAGCCTATGTACTCTTACAGAGTTTTCATTATCAATTAGAAAACTGACAGTTTATTCAATGTTTAATAAAGATAAACTGCTACAATCACAATTAACACTTTGCTTTCACTTTAAGGTCTGATATGACCTATAGCCAATTTTGTTACTGCTGAGGGTGAGCGTTTGTGGTACATGGACCTCTTGTTTTAATTTTACATTGTAGGTAATGAATAAGTAAGTGTAATATTAAAAATCTGCCCTCTTATAAATTACTATGAACTCTGAACCTAATAGCTCTTGACAGGTTTGTTAACACATCCAATTAAGCTGTATTTAAACAACCAGTAATCTGTTGATTAATCATGTTTCCAAACAATTTGAAAGAACGGGGGTTATCTTGTCAGTATCATGTATGTCTATTCACTACTGATGTAATTTTCTCAAATCATCAATGTCAGAAACTTACAATTCAATTAGGTCATAGTACCTATGAGTTGCCAATCTATTTAGTTACAAGACATGAAACAGCCAATACTTATACTTATGCAATTTCTTTAACATCTTTTTCCATTAATGATTTTTTTTTTTTTTTTAAATCTTAGACTCCAAAATTTGACTCCTAACTCCACTCCGTAACTCCGTGTAATTCATGGACTGGAGGCACAGAATGGAGTTATGGAGTGGAGTTTGGAGTCAAATTTGACATTTTTTTTTTAAAGTTTGATTTTGGGCATTAAACACTAACTAGTGCAATGTTCAAGTCATTTTTCTGCTCCTTTGACCTGAGATTTTCCGATTGTTTAAGGAAATATATTCTTTATTGCAAAACCCCCAATCGCAAAACACTGCCTGGATCCTCTTGTATAAATAACTCTTGTCAGATTCTGATAAACTGAATATGTGGGACATACAGTGGCTGCATCTAATTCCCTGCAAATTCTTTCCCATAGGGTCATGTGTATTAATTTCACTGTCATTGTCAAATAGTATGTTATCTAAAACAGTGAAAGTTTATCCTATATTTTAATCAAATTTAACTGTTACATGTACGTAAATAATGATGACCATTGTTTCAACACATAATTGGAAGGTGATAAAACCCCTTGAACTAAATTTAGCTTTCTGTCACATCTTTGTTATGTCTGCTAAAACTTTTATAGGTTTTTGACCACGCAGCTGAACAATGTAGGTTAATATATTATTACAAGGTTGTTTGATTTTGGACATTTGTTCACATCCATGAAATCCACATTAGAATAAAGATTATTTTTCTCTCTGTATAATTTACTTCAGATTTGCAACCATAATAGTATCTTAAAATATGACTATCAAATATTCACATACATTTACTTAAATAATTAAATAATATTATGATACTGTAATATGTAATACAATACATTGGTGACTCAAAATTTTGTCAATTTAGAAGATAATGGGAAGAAATGCACTGTATGCAGTGATTTTAATACCCTGGTACTTGCATGCTTTCTGTGGAGAACTAAGTTAATTCAATACTAAGTCACATACACCAAAATTAAATGGTTAACATCTCTGAAACAGGGGCATGTGTAAAACATGAACGAGAAACAAGAAACGAGGAATAACGGAATAAAAAAAATAACCAATGACCTCTAAATGTCAACCAAAGGGGCAGCTTTTGCCTTGATTGAATTTTGTTAGGAAATCGATGCTGGACGAAATTAAAACATCTAACTTAGGTCAGATTTATCAGTGTTCTGACATTGCGAACCCACAAAGAATTGACAGATTTAATTACCGGTATATATCAACAGCAAAAAGTACATTAACTGGTAAGAGACATATCATCTCCAATTATTATCTAATTGTTACATAATCAGAGGGAAAAAAACAAAACATTAAGTAATATATTTACACATTTGTTTATCAATAAAATATATATAGTAAGGAATGCTATTAGAACATACAAGAAATACTAAATCACTTTGGACATTGTGGTAGTAAAATGCTAATAATCTGTAACAGTTGATTCTTTTTGACAGAGGTATAGTTAGAGTTCTAACATAGAAATTTGGACCATTATAGAGTACCGGAAATTCATTCAATTAGTTTATCACTGAAGGTATCATTTGATGACAAATTTATTATTATAAGCAAAAACTGAGTAAGTAATATTATTGTACTTATCAAATCTGTCATGATATTATGATTTTTCTGTGCAAGATAGTTGTGCGGGTCGCTGAGAAATCTGACTTAAGTTAGATGTTTTCATTTCACTCTGCATCTGTCTTCTAACAATATGAAGTCAAAAGCACAAGCTGGCCCCTTTGGCTGACATTTTAAGGTCATTAGTTATTTTAAGCTGAATCTCATTCCATTGTTTCTCGTTTCGCATGGGTGTGAGGATTCTGGCTTTTCTCTATGAGGCAATATAATCTTACAGAGCTTTCACTATCAATTAGAAAAACGACAGTTTATTCAATGTTTAATAAAGATAAACTGGAGTAAAAGCAATTAACGCATTGCTTTCTACTTGAAGTGTGATATGACACATAGCTGATTTTGTTGTTTCTGAGGGTGAGGGAGCGGCAACCCAAGGAAAAGTGAGAGATTAGTGTGGTAATCGCTATGTCGCATATTATACAAGGAAGTAAGAGGACCTTTTATAAAAGTGGTATGAAGTGTATAACTTATTTTAAAACTAATTATCATATTTATTTTTTTTTTATATTTTACATGGAAGGTAATGAATAGGTGAGTGAAATATTGAAAAACTGCTTTCTTATCAATTGCTTTAAATTCTGGGCCTAATAGCTCTTGACAGGTTTGTTAACACGTCCGATCAAACTGTGTTTAAACAACCAGTTAGACTGACTATATCTGTTGATTAATTGTGTTCAACAGTTTCCAAACATTTTCAAAGAACAGGAGTTATCTCATGAGTATCATGTCTGTGTATTTAATACTGATGTAATTTTCTCAAGTTACAAATACCTACGTAACTTTCAGAAACTAACAAGTTTTAATTAGGTCATAATAGCTATGAATTGTCAATCTGTTTAGTTAAAAGACTTGAAATGGTCAACATTCGTACAAAAAAGAATAAAAACTTTCATACTAATGCAATTTCTTTAACATCCTTGTCCATTTATGTTAAAAAAAAAAATTAGACTCCAAAATTTGACTCCAAACTCCATTCATAACTCCACTCCATACCTCCAGTCCATGAATTACACGGTGCTGATGAATTTAAACCTGTTTTGTTGTAAAGTATGGGTCAAACCTAGTCTATCGTCGATAGTTTGATTTGTTTATGAAAGATATAGAAATAAGGAACGAGAGGTATTGACGCCACCATAAAGCACATAATATCCTGAATATAGCATTTCAAATTTAAGTCAACTTGACTGTATCTATAATGATTGCCTGACGCCACGAGGGATTTTTCCATGGTCCGAAACTAATCGATCATACTTAGTGAGCTAGATTTTGTGCAAACTGATTTAAATCAGAATTTGTTACCTGAATTTTAACAAATACAGTTTGCAGAAGAGAGAATCATATTACTGATGCAAAATAATAATGTGTTTATTTCCTTCGTTTTTCTTGCATTCACCAATCTTTATACGGACATGTACGTGTAACATTTTTTCTGCGTTTCCAAACTACTGGATCAATCCACTTGTCTTCTACGAAAGGGATGGCACAATCATTTTGCGCCAAATGTCACAAGTAAATTATCTTCGCACCTTTTTCTTAGATTGTTCTATTGAATGGGTGCGATGACTTCTCTGGAAATAAATATATTTGTTCTTTTAACCTGATTCTTAAGCTTCAGATTTTTTATTAACTGCAAATTATATCTTATTTCTTAAATAACACATTGTATATGGACAAACAACACTAATGCAATGGATTTGCTTATCATTGTTACTATTTTGTTTCCCGGTTATCTCATAAGTGGACTAGTCTTATAATAAATAAACTCCCTCGTTGCCCACGTGGCGCAGTGATAAGAGCGCTTGCTCTAGAGTCGCTGAGTAAGGAGTTGATCCTTACGTCGCTGGTTCGAATCCCACTGCGGGAAGTGGAGAGCGGTCCTTCGAATGAGACCATAAAAACCGAGGTCCCGTGTCGCAGTAGGTGCTGGCACGACAAAGATCCCTCACTGCTCAATAGCCCTGAGTGCCGAGTGGCGTCTCCATATGAGTGAAAAATTCTCGAGAGGGACGTTAAACAACAAACAAACAAACAAAAAACAAACTCCTTCCACCTGGTAAATGGGACATCCCCTCTTGATTCAGTCTGTTTTTCCCCTTTCCTTTCAATATTACAAAATAATTACGCTACAAGGTAAGCTTTTTAAAAAGCTTAGAAATTCAGCCAGTGGTATATTATTCCATGCTTTGTGATGAATAATACAGCGACAAGAGTGTAGGCCAGTACTCGTAGAGGAATGGGCTTCACTCCCGTAAGGTTCTAAGTTCATTTCATAAAAAACACACTTTATTATAGAAGAAATAAGAAAGGTCCTGAAATCGATTGAAAAGTAAAATTGTAAAGGATTTTAAAACTGTACATAAATATGTACTAGTATTTTAAACTCATTCATAATGTATTGTAAGACCATCATCGCAAGTGAGTTTTGTCCGGGGGAGGGGGATTATCAGTATATTGTTTTGCTCAGCTATACAGTGTACCGGCCATTTACTTTGCGTCCTAGAGCAGCATTGACGCATTTTGTCTCAAACACTTCAAGACAACTTTCCTAGCTAAAACTGTTCACAATTTACTTCGTCGTCGAGAACAACGGAGAACAGACCAGTCTATAAATAAAGGTCATCAATAATCAGAGAGTGTGCATGAAGAAGCGCGCCCTATGGTAAGAGAGTAATATGAATTTATTTAGAACGACTCGTCTAGCTATTTTACCCGGAGTTCCAATCTATACGCAAGCTCACATGCAGTTTCATCCCAACGTAACTTGTCAGCCCCTGGGCTAACTAATAAATGACAAACCAGTGACATATCTTAGATATTCGTTACTCTGTAATATTTGGTTATGACATTTGAGAAAGTCAATTGTACATCTTGTGTAATGAAGTATGGCAACTATGTCGCTCGACGTTCCATAGATAATGATCGATTTAGTTAGGCAAGCTTTTAGGAAAGTCATTACTTATAATCCAATTAATTATGTACAACTTGCTGGAAGTAATTCTGGAATGTTGAACCCGATCGTAGAAGTCACAGTAGTTTTGAGGATCTTTTTAAGTTAGTCCTGTTATTTGTTGTATTAAAAAGAAAAGGTTTACTCGTTTCAAATTAACAATGTATTTATAGATGACTTTTATTGTCCTGTATGTAAGCATTTGGTTTTCGATGTATTTTGCCGCTTATGGGAGATGTAATGATATTCTCAAACATTATTCAACTTGTACACGTCTTTTAAACATTAAAAGGGGAGATTTAATTAATTTACACTTTTTCTGCTGGGATTATTTCTCTTTGAGAAGTGCTTTCTTAGTAAGTAGTTATAAATTAGCATGAGTTTGGCATAATATTATTGATTTATGTTTAAGATGATGGTTAAGATGATTAAGCAGATGGTTACCGATTTTCTTGAAACATCCTACATAAGCAGACCTTCATCCTGCAAACTTTAAGCAATGATAACGTGTTTGCCATTGGTTTCTACTTTCATTTTTACGTGCCTAAAACGTTGGAAAAAATGAGTCTTTAATCCTCGATAAAGCTTGTAAAGGGACAACATATGTATGAATTATTAGTCTTATGATGGAAAAAATTACTACAATTCGAATGAAAAAAAAAAAAACAAAACAAAATCGCCTAATTAGGGATACACTTAAATACTTGGAATTAAGAAACATTCATATTGTTTAAAATTTTTCGGTCTCATTCTTTATTTCGTGATGGTTAATATATCAAAAGATTTAAAACACTTAGAAACCCCTTAAAAGCTGTAAGACATTTTATAATTTGCTCACTTAGTGTCATTGTTATCTTGGCAACATAGCTTATCTCCATGATTTTAGCATTAAAACAATGAATAATACCAAATTGAAACGACATTTTAATTATAAATTTATAATTAACCATTCAAAATATGGGGATTCTTGTTATGACATGCAATGTCGCCTGTGTATATATCGTCGCCGGTGACATTATGTGCAAAATTGCACTGTCACCCAAGAAAAAAATATAAGTATACTTGCACACATTGTCGTCGAAGACGAAGAGTGCAGACCCTTACCACGCATATTGTCGTCTTTATCTTCAGAGTTTACATGATAATTCTAAATGAAAACATTTTTTAAAAAATCAGTGATTGGTTGATTGCAACTCCCAAGTTCAACTAAAAGAAGTTAGTACAAGTCTGAATTTTAGAATCGTTTTCATTTTTGTTAAAGATAAAATCTCAGAATTGGGCATAGTGTGTATACATTTTGATTAAAAACAAAGATGAAATGATAAATACTGTAGTTTGCATCTAACGGTTCAACCGATGATTCTTAATCTGAATAAATTAAATATATCCTTTTGCTGGTAACACATTTAGAATGTTTATTTACTTTTCAGGTACACAACTAAATATATGTCTATTGAAATAAAATGAATATATTCTGATTATCTCTCACATATATCTTGATAAGACCAATTTTTCACAGCAAAATTCAAAGCATCTAGCAATGTTGCTAAAGCAAACCATGTAACTTTAAAAGAGGCTGGAGGTCCAAACAAAAATTCTCCGAAAATGGCAGAAATGCTTGATAAAATCATTATTTAGTTACAATTGAGAATAATTTAATTCTTGTTGTAACGCGTCATTTGATTGGAATAAAAAGTAATTAAATTATATCGCATAACCTGTGTTGCCTACGTCACAACGAATTCCGACAAAAACGTATCAATCCGCTTGACATTACTTTTAAAACGTGTACAATTTGAAGGCATTTTTGACGAAGAAATTGTCTTATTAGCTGTACTTAATGATGGGAAATTAAATTATAAGGAATAAATTTAATAGGTACCCAAGTTATACTGGTATAACGGCCTCACGGCTTATAAAGCATAAACTGCTCCAACCCAGGTTATACAGTATAACTTGGGTGGCTATTAAATTAATTCCTTAAGAAAAAGGCCACATTACAATCAACCTTAATTTTAAAATTATTGCATCTTATATATTGCACATCATGTCAACATTAAAACATAACAAAACAACACAAAACACAAATAAAGAGCGAAAAGAGGCAAAAAATAACAATAACATGAGATGAAAGAAACACAATAACAACAAAAACGTTAAATAAATATCACGATTAGTTTAAAATATATACTCCATGCCACATATATGCTATAATTCATTTGTTTTTTTTTTAAGTAATCATAAAATATTTTTTAACTTATAGAACAATAATAATCAATAAATGTATGAGTAAAATTAAGCATAAGAAACAGGAAAATTACAGGTGAATTTTTAGAAAAAGAAAAAAAAAATCAACAAAATAATTTTGGTATATTACTTGTTACATCCTTTTGCAAATCCGGAACAGGTGTCAGAATTTTTTTTTTTAATTTACATCTTCAGTTGTTTCCCTAAGCTTACCATTTATTTGTTCTTTAATAATATTTCAATATCCTAATAACAATTCTTTAGAACAAATGACATTTTCAAATGATAAAAACAGAGAAAAGAACCAGCAATTTTCTCAGCTATAAATTCAGACAAAACTTCAGAAAAACTTCAGACAAAAACTCTCTTGCGAATTAATTTTAGAGAGTTTAAAATTCTGAATTTTCTATACTTTAAAGCTCCGAAGACTTAAGACTAGTGATGATTGGGAGTAAATTAAAGAATGCAAATTATACAACATTCAATTTAAAAACTGTCACAAAATCATAAAGAAGCAAGATTTATGGGGGACTATTTCTTGTGAGGGAAGGATATTTAGAAGAAAATTCTTCAAATTTACATATTTGTTAAATTTAATATCATGGAACTTTAGGCCTACATATTTTTACTCGGAGCATTTTTTCCGTTATTATATGCTAGGAATATTAAATTTAGGGTCACGCTAACATTTTTAAAACAAATTTTACACATTCACTCAACAGATTTTGCCAAAAATGAAGATATATTGAAGAAGTCAAGAAAAAATTTACACTATTCGAATATTTTGACCAATATGTCAAAATTTACATCACTGTCCCCATCTTTTCTTTCATTATTTTAAACCACACGATTCTCCCAACGGATCAGCACTAACGTCATAAGAAGCTTAATACAAGAAAATATCTCATTGTCTTTTTAGATTTTTAATACTCCAAATATGATACTTTTTTAGTACAAGAAGGTCACACAATAATTTATGCGCATTGATTTGTATGATTTGTTCAACGATAAATATTATTCAAACTATTTTACGTAAAATAAGATTATAATTATTGCCATAATTACATGTGGTAAAATATAATGAAGATTAGAGTGATTAACCCAAGAGTTACAATTTAAGTGCAAAAAGGTCAAGTTCATTGTACCGTTGTTCAATATGATGCACACTGACCCCCAATTTTCTTTGCAATTTTAAGTCATGCTATAGGAGTACTTATCTAAAATATATTTCTCAAAAAACCTTGGTATAAGTAATTTCACAAGTGACATACCTTAATGATTAAAGTTGTAGGTTAAGGACCGTGGTGTCAGAGTAATAGCGAGCGCAGCGAGCGGCGCGAAGAGCCGCTCGACATTAATTACGATCTCTTAAAACAAGGCATGGGCGAAGAGAAAATTCGGACTTTGCACATGATCCAAATGATTTTTCCGCAGTTTCCTCTGGAACCACAATGCAACGCGAATGCATCTGTCTGCTACATGCAACTACGTTCTCGCAGTAAATCAAAAGTTCACATCAATAATATACTGACATTGATTTAGTGGATATTGCAGATAAATAGTATATTAAAAGTTCTTTGTAAAAAGTTGCCTTTTCAAGACCCTTAATGCAATAAATATGCAACTTTCCAAATGTCTCTTACGGACTGAAAAGGCGGATCTAAGTTAAAACTGAACAGGTATCCAGATATACACGTCTGCTCTCGCCCTAACGGACGCACCGTCAACATATTAGATTAAAATTCAAGGGGTTAGAAATTACAGGGAGATAACTCAGAAGTAATGAACACAGTATCAATTAAAGAAAGATAATTTAGAGGTTAATATATATATATATATATATATATATATATATATATATATATATATATATATATATATATATATATATATATATATATATATATATATATATATATATATATATATATATATATATATATATATATATGTATGTATGTATGTATGTATGTATGTATGTATGTATATTTTATATATTTATATATATATATATATATATATATATATATATATATATATATATATATATATATATATATATATATATATATATATATATATATATATATATATATATATATATATATATATATATATATATAATTTTGAAGGAGATCACAAATAGAAAAGCACCTTAGGTGACTTTGTAGATTATTGAAGGACTATTTTATCAGTCGCCATTATTTTTGCTGCTGTCTGATTGTAACTGACATGCAAACCAGGATATCCATCATCCAAACTAAAACTTTTTATATCATCTACATGATTTATTTCATCCGTCTTTAGATTTAATGGTTGAATATTTTCTGATATTCGGTATGATGTGCTGCAACGGCTGTATAAGGCATTTGTTAACTGCAACTTTTGTTAAATTGTATCTTTTTCAAAAAAAAAAAAAAAAATAAATAAATAAATAAATAAATAATAAAAAAAAAATAATAATATGAGGATGGGTAAAATAATTATACAGTGAAATCAATTGTGTGGTCAATGTTTCTTGAGGGAAGCATTTTTTTTTAGTTCGTAGGGCCGTAATTTCGTGGGTAAGTCGCTTTCACAAAGAATTCAATGAATTATTAATGTTGACAAAATAATTGTTCACAGGGGAATAAATTCTTGGGCTGAAGTGACCTACGAAATCCGCGAACAACTAGCAATCCCCAACAAGCAATAATGGTTCCACAGTTTTTATTGCAAGCCATTCTATTTAACAGTTTCTCTTCATAAAACAAAACTTTAAAAAATCATATTTTTTTTTTAATTGAGAAAGCTAATTTTACTTTCCTTGATTAGTTTCCCTATATATCATTGTTCAAGTTGATAAGCAAATGTTGATCCTTTATCTAAAAGCAGGTATTTTGATAGCAAAATTATTTAATCAGTTTTCCCTATTTTCCCTCTTGACCATAATTTGAACTTACCACATTTTCTACGAGATTGAAAAAAATGCCTAGTGAATCTCGGTATCGATTTATGCAGACTATGATATGCAGAGATTTTCTTTTATTTTTGAACATCTTTTTTTTTAGAGCTTTCAGGATGAGCAGTAAACCCTGCAACAATTTTAGGACATTCTTGTCCATGAAACCCCAGAATGAGGGTAAGTTGTTTACACCTGAATACATGTACTTCATAAATCCTTTTGAAACTTCCAAGCATCTTTATGGAAATGTTTGCTGGATGGTAAAGTTGTGTGTTATTTAACAAAATGTGTAATTTTCGGCTTAGAACTTAAGTCCCAAAATGGAGTTCAGTTTATTCCGTTAATTAAAAAAATGTTTTTTTAATTTACTGTATATCGGAAAGTCAACGTATTGCCTCAAAAAAGGAATTTATTGTTTATTAAAAAAGTTTCGTCACAAAGATCCACAGAATCAGTTTCAGTCTTGACTGAGTCGGTCAGAGAGTGTAAAATTCTTGTTACTCAAGTGGACCTCGTGTTATACCATACTTTTAAAAAATAAGTAATGATTCACTCTTCAAATGAAATTTAAAAAAAATTAAAAGTGTTTATAAAAGACATTTTTTTTTTATGTGAAGTCAATTGCTGTAAAAAGTGATTGTTTCTGAATTATTGAAGAACAGTTTTTAGGTCACCTGAGTCACTCAGGTGACCTATTGCTATCCATTTTCGTTCGTCGGCCTGCGTTGTGTGTTAACATTTGAATATTTTTGGCTTCTTCTCTGAAACCGCTTAACCAATATTAATTTCAACCAAATTTGGTATATAGCATCTATTGGTGAAGGTGAACAAAAATTGTGAATTTCATGGTCCCTGCCAACCTTGCCGTCTGAGGGGTGGGGCTAAAAGCACCAAAATTAATGCAATATTTAAAAATCTTCTTCTTTACTCCTGGACATCAAGTAGTCAAACTGTTATGATGATTATAATAAGAATTAAGTCCTCTACCAAATTGTGAAATTCATGGCCCCAGGATCAGGGGCTCTGGTGCTAGGGTGGGGCTATATAAATCATATAGTGAAAGTGCATTATTTCTTTGAAAATCTTCTTCTCTGCTCCTGGGTATTAAATAAACTAACCAAGTACATAGTTATGAAGAGCAAGAATGCCTCTTCCAAAATTGTGAAATTCATGGCCCCAGGGTCAGGGGTTCTAGTGTTTGGGCGGGGCTCTATTGATTATATAGTGAAAATGCATTAATTCTTTGAAAATCTTCTGCTTTGCTCCTGGCTATTAAATAAAGTATCTAAGTACATAGTTATGATAAGCAAGAGTGCCTCTTCCAAAATTGTGAATTTCATGGCCCCAGGGTCATAGGGGTTCTAGTGTTAGGGTGGGCTCTATTGATTATATAGTGAAAATGCATTAATTCTTTGAAAATTTTCTTCTCTGCTCCTGGGTATTAAATAAAGTAACTAAGTACATAGTTATGATGAGTAAGAGTGCCTCTTCCAACATTTTGAAATTCATGGCCCCAGGGTCAGGGGTTCTGGTGTTATCGCGGGGTTCTATTGATTATATAGTGAAAATGCATTAATTCTTTGAAAATCCTCTTCTCTGCTCTTAGATATTTAATAAACTAACTAAGTACATAGTTATGATGAAGAAAAGTGCCTCTTCCAAAATAGTGAATTTCATGACCCCAGGGTCAGGGATTCTGGTGTTAGGGCGGGGCTCTATTGACTATATAATGAAAATGCATTAATTCTTTGAAAATCTTCTTCTCTGCTCCTGGATATTAAATAAACTAACTAAGAATATAGATATGATGAACATGGCTGCCTTTTCAGAAATTGTGAATTTTATGGCTCCTGGGTCAGGGGTTCAGGTGTTAGGGGGGACTCTATTGGTTATATAGTAAAATTGCATTAATTCTTTGAAAGTCTTCTTCTATGCTCCTGGATATCAAATAAACAAAGTACATAGTGACGATGAGTTTTGATGAGCATGGTTGCCTCTTCCAAAATTGTGAATTTCATTGTCAGGCCTGGGTCAAGGGTTCTGGTGTTAGGGCGGGGCTCTATTGATTATATGGGGAAAAGGCATAATTTTTTTTTTCAAAATCTTCTTCTCTGCTCCTGGTTATTATTCAAACAAAGGAAGTGCATGGTTATAATAAGGGAGAATGCCTCTTCCAAAATTGTGAAATTCATGTCCCCTGGGTCAGGGGTTCTGGTGGAGGGGGGGGGGGGGCTTTATTGATTATATAGTGAAAATGCATAATTTCTTTCAAAATAGTTTTTCTACTTCTAGTTATAAAGCAAAGAAACAAGTGCATAGTTTTGATGAGCAAGAGTGATTCTTCCAAAATTGTGAGTTCAAGGCCCCTGGGTCAGATGTTCTGGTGTAAGGGTGGGGCTTTATTTCTTTAATAATATAGTGAAAATGCGTTTCTAGTAAATCTTCTATGCTTCTGGGCATATTCGAGGCAAACAGAGTAGAAGTTTTAATATGCCCAAAGGTATTTTTACCAGAATTTTGAACACCTGGACCATTTAGTCAAGTGTTCTGGTCCTGGCCAGGGCTCTATTAAATTGTATTCTGCTGAGCAAAGTTATTCCCCTTCGCCATGCACCTTTGATAATTAATCACTGTAAACAATGTATTTGAAAGGTTAGTAGAATACGAGAATTATGCAAGAATATTTTTTGTATAATACAAAAAGTAGTTTCATAGTTTTAATGATCAGATAGACTTGGAAATGATAGATGAATAAAAATGAGACAAAAATAACTATTTTTTTAAAAATGTTCTTCAAAAGCTTAGAGAGGCCAATGTCAGAAGTAATCATATGGGGTTAAAAAATAGACATTTTGTTAAATAGTCTGCATGGTAATAGTGATAAATGGGGGACAGATAGATACTAGACCAATTATTTTGTTGATGATAATCATACTATTTTTCTTGTTTTTGGGCAACAAAACTTCATTTATCAGTTTATGGATCCTCTAAATTGTTGTATTGTACTCAGGCGACCGTTAAGGTCGTTGGGCCTCTTGTATTTTCATACGAATTCATTTTTTGGAGTCTTCTACATACTGGCATAGTATATAGGCTACCTTAATCTATTAAGAAATATACAAAATGTACAAAATGGCCTTAAGTCCCCTTTCCTCAAAAGCGTTATCACACGTGTTTGTTTCAAAAGTGAAATAGCAATTGGTTCTTTAAAACTTTTAGATTAAACTTCATAAGACTTTTTTATGGCAAAGAAAACAAATGAAAATTATCGATTATAGAAACTCAATTGCGAAAAAAAAATGTTTGAGGGTGTTTCTGTTTTCCCCTCATAACTTTTAATCAATAATGTATTTAGCACAAACGGGTAATATTATAAAGATCTACTCAAAAAAGCAAAGGCATCTCAGAAAAAGGTTCAAGGAAGTAGTCTCCTGAACATTTGGATTCCAAATGTGCCTTTAATTTTTTAATTAATATTCATAAAATACAACCTAACATAATGTTATTTAAAGACAGAGCACAATGGAAAGCCTTCACTGCCTTATAGCAGAATATTTTAATTGCATTGTGTCAACCATACAATACATTGTGTCACTTCTTTATGACTTTAGAATGAAAATTTATTACGTGATGTGAAGATATCTTTACATTATTTCAACTCTTTATTAAGTGAGGTTAAATGTTCATTCCGTGAATATAAAGATTGGTTCACATCATGGCGATTCAGTGCTACATTAACTCAAAAATTCCTAACTTTATGTAGATTTTCATTTATTTTATGTCAACTTACGAAAAAAGGTGAAGATAACGAACAGGATCAATCTCATGAAAACTACAAACAATACAATTCTGTGAACAGGGCGGACCCCCGAAAATTCCAGAGGTGTGATCAGGTGCCTTGGAGGAGTAAGCATAGCATTCCCTGTTGACCGGTCACACCTGCCATGAACCCTATGTTCTGATAACGTAGACGGAACATTTCGTAGTCAAAGGTCATTTAAACGACCATGCTGACTTTAAACGAGGTTGTTGAAATCCCTGTTACATCAACTTATGTGCGAGTAGCTTGCCTCGGTTTAAAAATTAATCGTGCCCAGAGCATGCTCTTGAGTAGAGAATAAGTTGGGAGACATAAACACATATGCAGGTGATAGCGGAATATTACAACATAAATAAGGAAAGTTGACAATGGAAAAGCTGAATTCATCTCGTTTGTCATACAATTTAGTTGTAAGTTGGCCTTTGTCGTATTTAGTCAGTAAAACATCCAAATATGAAACAGATGTGGCAGACTCTGCAGTGTCTTTTATTTCAAACTCTCTGGGATATATCGATTCCACATACGAATGGAAATAACTATTGTTAATTGATAAAACGTCGTCGATATATCTGAATGTTGAGTTGAAGGCCACTGAAAGTGTTTTCTTCCTCACATGTAGAAGTTTTTGAATAAATTCGCAACTCTTTACCAAATGTTTTTTTCAAAAATTCAAGAACATTTGAATATACCCATATTATATCATATTTCATTACATTATTCGAACTCGTATCTATTTGGTGTAAGTAGTTTATAGCATGATGTGAATTTATCTTTACATCAATATCATGACTTTATTATATGATGTCAGAATTTCATTACATCATGTGAAAAATGTTCACATGAGGTCCATTTTTTTTTTTACTACATTATGTCCACAATTTGCTAAATGATGGCGGAAATCTATTACATGAATTTGCCGTTAAGTTTTTGCAAATCATTATTACGTTACAGTTTTGTATCTTTACATTGTGTCAAAAGTGCATAGTCTGTTCTCCGAATATCTTATATTATTTGAACTCTGTATTTTGTGCAGTTAATATATTTTTATTTGATTACAGAAAGCTAGCTTTATGATGTTTGTTTACAGATCACTATACAGATCATACTCCTTCATTAGGTTATACCGAAAATTCCATTTGTGGTGTCGATATTATGTTACACATCTGTTACAACGCACTTTGAAAAATTACGCACTTTGAATTTTTTTTTTCAAAATGCGTTAAATTTGGAAATTTGAAAAAAAAAAAAATTCTTTCATAGTGCGTTAATATCGACCATATCAACGCACTTTGAAATATAATGTGCACGGCTTGGCCAATATTCTTGCTTTTTTGTATGATTAATAAGTATTTTAACTTGGTTGGATAACTTTTCCGTCATAACGTCTCTTCAGAAATTTACATAACCCGCTTACGCGGGTTACGTATTTTTCTGCAGCAGCTGCGACATTATTCCAGTACTAACAACCAAAGTAAGCATTTTATTGTTTAAATACATTCATACCAAGGAATTTTTGGATAAAATTATATATTATTGAGGAACGTGTCGTCTGATTTTACATGTAACATCAAGTTACAAAGTGTTGACAAAATGGAATAATTATTAACTTCATGAAATACAATGCTTACACAATATCTTTTTCATATATAGCATTACCCCTTCACTGAATTAAAAAAAACAACTTTGTTCATTTTGAATTGTCTTATCTTTACATGTAAGTGCAAAAAAAGTCACGATTCATATTTTAAACCTTAAATTTTTTTTCTGACTAATCGTATTAATAGTATTCTTGAGTATTTATTTGTCCCCTACTGGTGAAACCAGAAAGGACTATAGGTTTCCTCCTTGTCTGTGCGTCCCTCTGTCTGTCCCTCTGTCTGTCAGTTTGTCACTCTTGGTTTTCCGCACATTTTTTTTTTATAAACGCTTGCAGATATTGAGCTGATTTTTGGTATATTTGAGTGAACTCTGATGTGTTATGGACCAAGCTTGCATTTCATTTCACTTCATTCATTTTTGACGGAATTACGGCCTTTTTAATTTCTAAAGGTTTTCCGGACTTTTTTTTTTATCAACTGAGTCATTCAGATGACCTATTCCTATCTTTTTTTGTCCGTTGTCGTCCGTACGGGTCGTGCGTCGGTCGTAAACTTTTGAACATTTTTAGCTTCTTCTCTTTAACCGCTGAAGCAATTTTAACCAATTTTGGCATTTAGCATCAGTTGGTGAAGTGGTAAAAAAAATGTGAATTTCATGGTCCCTGCCCCCTGGGACCTGGGAGGTGGGGCTAAAACCATCACAATCAGTGCTCTCTTTAAAAATTTTCTTCTTTACTCCTGGACATCAAACAGTCAAAATGTTAAAATGATTATAATGAGTATTAAGCCCTCTACAAAAGTTGTGAAATTCATGTCCCAGGGTTGGGGGTTAATTCTTGAATTAGGCGGGGCTCTAATGTTCACGACTGAAAATGCATAAATTCTTTAAAAATCTCCTTCTCTCCCCCTGTATAAGAAAATTAACTAGGTGCCTGGTTATGATGAGCAATTACGAGAGCCTCTCCCAGAATTTTGAAATTTGCGGCTCCAAGGTCATGGATTCTGCAATTAGGGGTGAGGCTCTAATGATACATTGAGAATGGATAAATTCTTTTACAATCTTCTTTCTCCTTCTATATTTAGTTAGCAAAAAATGGTACATGGTTATGATGAGCAAGGGTACATCTTCCAAAACTGTGAAATTTGTAGCCCAAAGGTCCGGGATTTTGGAGTTAGGAAGTGGGGGCTCTAATGATCATAATGAGTGAGAATGCATCAATTCTTTTGCAATAGTCTTCTCCCCCTCTATATTTACAAAATAAACTAGGTGTCTGGTTATTATGCGCGAGGATGTCTCTCCCAAAATTGTGAAAATTGTGGCCCCAGGGTCAGGCGTTCCGGATTTAGCGTGGACCTCTTATGATCATATAGTGAAAATGCATAAATTCTTTAAAAATCTTCTCTCCCTCTCCATATTTAATAGATAAATTGGTGCATAGTTATACTGAGCAAAGATACCTCTTCCAAAATTGTGAAATCTGTTGCCCCAGGGTGAGGGGTACAAGAGGTTGGGCAGGCCTCTAATGATCATATAGTGAGAATGCATAAAGTCTTTAAAAATCTTCTCTCCCCGCCCAACAGTATATTTAGTTATATAGTGAAAATTCATAAATTCTTTTACGATTGTCTTCTCTCTATATATATATTTAAAAGATAAATTAGGTGCCTGTTTATGATAAGCAAGGGTGCATCTTCCAAAATTTTGAAATTTGTGGCCCCATGATCAGGGGTTCTTGTGTACAGGGCTCTTATGATCATATAGTGAAAATGCATCAATACTTTTAAAATCTTCTTGTCTCCCCCTGTATGTTTAGAAGATAAACTAGGTGTGTGATAATGATGAACAAGGGTGGCTCTTCCAAAATTGTGAAATTTTTGGCTCCAGTGTTAGGGGTTATGGTGTACAGGGCGCTAATAATCATTAAGAATGTGTAAATTCTATAAAAATCTTTTTCTTAACACATATTTAGCAAATAAACTTGGTGCATGGTTATGATAAGCAAAGAAGCCTTTGTCAAAATTGTGATAAACAGGGGTTCTTAAATTAGGGCGGGGCTCTAATGATCATATAGTGAGAAAACCTAAATTCTTTAAAAATCTACTTCTCTTCCCCTGTATATTAACAAAATTAACTAACTACATTTTTATGAGAAGCAAGCTTAAGAGTGTCTCGTTCAAAATTTTGAGATTTGTGGCCCCAGAGTCAGGCATTTTGGCGTTACAGCAGGGTTCTAATGATCATTCTGTTAGAGCGTATTATTTATTTTACAATCGTCTTCTCTCTCACACTATATTTAGAAGATAAACTAGGTGCCTGGTTATGATAAGCAAGGGTGTCTCTTCCAAAATTGTGACATCTGTGGCCCCAGGATTGAGGGATTCTTCTTCCATCCCTGTAAATTTAGGAGATCAACTAGGTGCCTGGTTATGATGAGCAATTACCCGCTCCGAAATTGTGAAATTTGTGGCCCCAAGGTCAGGGTTTCTAGAGTTAAGACAGGGGCTCTAATGATCATATAGTGAAAAAACGTAAATTCTTTAAAAATCTTCTTCTCTCCCCATGTATATTTAAAGGAAAACTAAGTGCCTGGTTGTAATGGGCAAGGGTGGCTCGTCAAAATTGTGAAATATGTGGCCCCAAGTCGGGGGATGCTGGAGTTAGGCGGGGCTCTAATGATCATATAGTGAAAAGGCATACATTTTTTACAATCGTCTTCTATCTCCCTCTATATTTAGAAGATAAACTTCGTGCATAATTATGATGAGCAGGAGTGCCTCTTCCAAAATTATGAAATTTGTGGCCCCAAGGCGGGGTTTTCTGGAGTTAGGGCTGGACTCTAAAGATTATACAATGAAAATTCTTTTACAATCTTCTTCTCTCCCCTTGTATATTTAAAAGATAAGTAGGTGCCTGGCTTAATGAGCAAGGTGGTACCTCTTTCAAAATTCTGAAATTTATGTCCCTAGGGTCAGGGGTTCTGCGTTAGGACGGGGCTCTAATAAACATATAGTGAGAATGCATGATTTTTTTTACAGTCGTTTTCTCTCTCCCTCTACATTTAGAAGATAAACAAGGTGCATGGTTATGATAAGCGAAGGTACCTCTTCCAAAATTATGAAATTAGTGGCCCAAGGGTCAGGGGTTCTGGAGTTATGGCGGGGCTCTAATGAACATATAGTGAGAATGCTAGAAATTCTTTAAAAAATCTTCTCTCCCCCTTATATTAAGAAAATTAACAAGATGCATTTTTATGATGAGCAAGGGTGCCCCTTCCAAAATTGTGGAATTTGTGGTCCAGGGTCAGGGGTTCTGGAGCTAGGGCAGGTCTTAATGATCATATAGTGAAAATGCATAAATTCTTTAAAAATTTTCTTTTCTCCCCCTGTATATTAAGAAACTTAACTAGGTACATTTTTATAATGAGCAGGCTAAAGGTGCCTCGTCTAAAATTTTGAAATTTGTGGCCCCAGGGTCTAGTGTTCTGGTGTTAGGGCAGGGCTCCAACTGTCATAGAGTGAGTATGCATAAATGCTTTTAAAATCTTCTTCTCTCACCCTGTATATTAAGCAGATAAAATACGTGCCTGGTTATGACGATTAATGGTGCCTCTTCCAAAATTGTGAAATTTGTGGCTCCAGGATCAAGGGTTTTGAATTAAGGTCGGGTCTGTAATGATCATATAGTGAGAATCCATAAATTCTTTAAAAATCTTCTTCTCCCTCCCTCTACCTCCCTGTATAATTGGAAGATAAACTAGGTGCCTTGTTATAACGAACAAGGATACCTATTCTAGATTTGTGAAATTGGTGGCTCGACGGTCGGGGTTTCTTTCATTAGAACAGGGTTCTAATGTTCATGCAGTGGGAATACATAAATTCTTTAAAAATCTTCTTCTCTACCCATATATATTTCAAAAATAACTAGGTGCCTGGTTATAATGGGCAAGGGTGCCGCTATCAAAATTGTGAAATATGTTTTGTCAAGTTAAGGGGTTCTGGTGTTAAGGAAAGACTCTAATGATCATATAATGAGAATGTATGAATTCTTCAAAAATCTTCGTCTCTCCCCCTGTATATTAAGAAATTAAACTAGGTACATTTTTATGATGAGCATGGTGCTTCTTCCAAAATTGTGAAATTTGTGGCCCAAGGGTAAGGGGTTCTAGTGTTAGGAAGGGACTCTAAGGATCATATAGTGAGTATGCATAAATTCTTTATAAATCTTCTCCTCTCCCCCATGTTTATTTAAAGGATAACTACGTGTCAGGTAATATTGGGCAAGGGTATCTCTTCCAAACATGTGAAATTTGTTGCCCCAGGGTCAGGGCTTCTGGTGTTAGGGCGGGGCTCTAATGATCGTATTGTGAGAACGCGTATATTCTTTGAAATTCATTTTCTCTCCCTTTGTATATTAAGAAAATTAACTTGGTGCATGGTTATGATGAGCAAGGGTGCCTCTTCCAAAATTGTGAAGTTTGTAGCCCCAGGATCGCGGTTTTGGAGTTAGTGAAGGGTTCTAATGATCATATAGTGAAAATGCATAAACACTTTTAAAATCTTCTTCTCTCCCCCTGTATATTTAGAAGAAAAACTAGGTGTCTGATAATGATGAACAAGGATGCCTTTTCCAAAATTGTGAAATTTGTGGCCTCAGGGTCGGGGATTCTGTAGGTAGGGTAGGGCTCTAATGATCTTATATAATTGAAACTGCATAATTCTTTGAAAATCTCCTTCCTGCTCCAGGGCATTAAGCAAACAATCAAACTAATTGCATAGTTATGATTAGCAAATGTGCCTTTTCCAAAATTGAGAGAACAAGAGAGACCGTTCCATTGTGAGAGGGAATGCAATTCGTATTCTAATAGTGGTGAAGTACTTTTGTTTTGTTTAGTTTTAGTCAAATGGGGGCAGATACAGACAAGTAAATAGATCCGTTTTAACATTTATTACCGAGTAAAAGACTAATTATTTTGTTGATCATCTGAATTATCTTGGTTTTGGGCAACATAGCTTCTATCATCTATCAGTTTATTTTTGTTTCATTTTATAATTCTGTGGATCCTTTACAATGTTTTATTACATGTATACTCAGGTGACCGTTAAGGTCCTTGGGCCTCTTGTTCCTAAACGCTTGTAAATACAATGTATTAAGCTGATTTTGGTATTTGCGTCTACCTTGATGAGTTACAGTTTAAGTTTGCATTTTGTTTTGCTTCAATGATTTTTGACGGAATTACTGTATTTTCAATTTTTAATGGGAACCAGGTTACACTTGCCGATAGGGGACTAGTATTGCTAATGCAATACTCTCAGAAGACTTGTTCACATTAATCTCACTGTCATGTTTATAATATTTTTAGTCCCCTACTGGTGAAACCGGAGGGGACTTAAGGTTTCCTCCTCGTCTGTCTGTCTGTCTGTTCGACGTACGTCCGTCCGTCTGTCTCTCTGTCTGTCAGTCTGTCTTACTTGGTTTTCCGCATTTTTTCTAAACAGTTGCAGATATTGAGCTGATTTTTAGCATGTGAGTGTATCTTGATGAGTTACAGACCAAATTAGCAATTCGTTTCGCTTCAATGGTTCTTGACGGAATTACGACATTTTTAATATTTAAAAGGGTTTTGCGCATTTTTTTTCTAAATGCTTGCAGATATTGAGCTGATTTTTGGTATGTGAGTAATCTTGATGAGTTAAAGGTCACGTTTACATTTTATTCCGTTCAGTGATTTTTTGACGCAATTATGGCATTTTCAATTTTTAATGGGAACCAGATTTCACTTGCGGGTGGGGAACTAGTATTGCAGATGCAATACTCTTAGAATGCTTGTTTTAAAAAGCCGAAATCAACAATTTAAACTATTTGAAGCGAAAAAAAGTCATTTTAACTCTTTTTTTTTACTGAGAAAAAAGGCAAGTTTTATTTCTCTTCAGTATTTTTATTATGTAACATACTGGATATTAGAAATATACTTCATAAAATCTTGACATTACAATACTTTCAGCTGCGTACCTCTCTAAGGCAGAAAAGAAACAACGGGGTATTTCAAAGAGCTGGTCTTTCGTTACATTTATTTCATATCAGGTAACAATTACGTATCTCTATCATTTCCATGTCTAATTTTCCACCGCAAACTTTAAAATTTTGGTAGGTGAAAAAAAAGAACTATTATGCTAACTTCATGTATCTTATTCTTACTTTAGATGGTGTTAAATCTATTTCAAAGTGAACGAAAACGTAGAAAACCTTACGACTACATTGGTAAGTACAGGGTTTTGTTAAACTTAATTTAATTACGTACATTATATATTTCTAATAAGGAACAACAAGCTCAAAAGGATGATAAACTCTAATTAGCAATTTGACTTTTTAATTATCTAATCTGTACAAAAAGTAACATTGTTCCTGTTTCAGATTTGATAGTGATTGGAATCTTCATCTTGATACCTTCTGAGGTAATTTAAAATGTTTTTCTTCAACCAAAAATGCACCGTTATATCTTTTAAAAATGGTGTCTCTATATATCTGTACCTAAATATGTATAACAATCCCAATGTTTTACTGAGTGGTAAGAAAATATCAACTTTTGACCGCTAAGTGAGATACCGGACCTGTCGATGAGATATTCGACCGCTTACGTCACACTGTGGGCGGGAACAGCTAAATCTTGTATGCATTCATTGGTTTTCGACAGTGAAAGAAATGACGGAGTGAAACCACAGTGCGTGTAATGGAAATTTACACCATGGAAGCCTGCACAATATACACGTATTTCAATGATAATAATAATAGTAAATATAATAATAATATAAGGCATAACAAAACATTTTTGACTATGTTCTCGGGCAAAATGCGTTTTGTCGACCCCTCTAACAAAACTGTTTGCATTAGACTTAACGGCCTCAGGCAAACAGTTTGGTTTCTGGTCCGACAAAATGCATGTTGTCCTAGAACCCAGGCAATAAATGTATAAGGTCTCTTTAAATTCATGATATTAATCTTTTTTGTATACTCGCATCAAATGTTGATCAAACATATATATTTTGAGTAGTTAAAAATCGTATAGTATACTGGCACACAAAATTTAAAGTACTATATGTAGAATATGAAGTAATACATCATTTAGTAACGGTGTCATTAATGTAAAAAAAATATCTGAATTAAAAGGACGTAGAACCATTTACAGTTTAACGGGCATATGAGCGGGAAAAGTTGATTCGTTAATGCGATGTATTGTTAATAATACATGTACTTTCTAGTACTACAGGTTATAAAATCACTTCACAAACAGCATAAATTCATTATTTGTGGTTCGCTGTCATCGTGTTTTATTGTATAATACAAACATCTATTTTAAATTTAGTATATATATTTATAAGCTTATTGGCTTACAAGTTACACACACATATATATATATATATATATATATATATATATATATATATATATATATATATATATATATATATATATATATATATATATATATATATATATATATATATATATATATATATATATATATGCAGTGATACATGTATGTAACTTGTAAGCCAATAAGCACATTCCAAAGGCGAATCCAGAACTTCAAGATGGGGGTTGGGCATTTAAAAATATTAACTGACATCAGAAACCCAATATTCTTGTAGGTAAATTGATTATTAGTGTTTTATAATGTTTAATATTTAAGTTTCGTCAGATACAGAAGATTTTTTTTTTTTTTGAATATCAATAACTACTGTATTTTAAAATACTCCCAAGCTTCCTCCCTTCCTTTTTTTCAAAACTTTAGGGTGAGGGGTGTGTACGTGTAGCCCCTCCCTCATAAATCTGCGCTGTCTTTAAAACTGCCTATATGTATCAGTGTATTAATTTTAAACCTTTTTATTATTGGGGACTTTTTAAATACTGCTGACATATAGACAAAACATTTAATCATAAGTTCTAGGATCTGCTTGACTTTCTTTTAATATTTTTCTTGACTCTCTTCAATTGATTTTATATAAATGTCGTGTAAAGATTTTTTTAAAAATTAAAATCCATTTTTATGTGAGCGTATTTGTTGGTTGAATCGTGCAATCTATCCTTGTTTTGGTAAAGGACGAATGACGTCAAGAATGGATTTTCTTAGATGTGATTCTATTGACAACGGTTAATGAAATAAAAATATACAAGAGAAAGAGTATGTTCCACTTGCATTTTTTTTTATCTTTCAATGTACCTAAACAGCTTCCAAAATCGACACCAAATTCAAATGGAAGGTAAATGTAACAGCAAAATTAAGTCAGTTTTTAGTTCATTTGAGCCAAAGGCTCAAGTGAGCTTTTCTGATCAAAATTTGTCCGTTGTCTGTCGTCGTCGTCGTTGGTGTTGTCGTCGTTGTCGTCGTCGTTGGCGTAAACTTTTCACAATTTCAACTTCTTCTCCAGAACTACTGGGCCAATTTCAACCAAACTTGGCACAGAGTATCCTTGGGTGAAGGGGATTCAAGTTTGTTCAAATAAAGGGCCACGCCCTCTTTCAAGGGGAGATAATAAAGAATTAGTGAAAAATTAATAGCACCTTCGCAGCTAGGTTAAGGACTCCCATATATACGTCAGCCTATGCAGAGGTTCGGTAAAGGTATTATGACGTCACGTTAAAACAATACAAATGAATCTCGATGAATAAATACTATATGTTCTTTTTAAAACACACTAAATACTTTCGTTTATCATAAATATTATAAAGATAAATGGATGTGCAGCTTATCTTGCCATAATAGCACTTAGCGTAGGTAGAATGAAAGCCAGCTTGATCTCGCTGTACTTATTTAGATGACGTCATTTCTTAGTTTGACACGCAGTTTCTCTGTACTTGAGGCGTGGATCAAGCTTTTATCGTAGCTTTTAAAAATAAAAATAAATACGAAACACGCGTATTCGGACCAAAAGAGAGACATATTCTGAAATATATTAATCCACATTTCATCTTTAAATTAAATTGATAATGTGTAGACTTTATATAAAGTCACAGGGAGCAAATTTGTGCAGTAACGTGCTACAATGACAGGTCCAGCCCCTCGAAAATATCAAAAGTTCAACGATATCCGCTTCACTATAAATTCTGATTTTTTAAACACTTGTAGCTATTATTCCTACTATTCTGAAAAGTGCTGGGAGCTGGTTGTGCATTGTTGATTTATTCCGTAATGTACCATTATTCCAATGCGAATTACATTTTTGACTGGAGTTTATAGAAAGACGGCTAAATTTTAAACGATTCCTGAGCATGAGGAAGTTGCTCCCAGCACTTTTCGTGTTAAGGAATTTGTCTTAAAGAAAACAGAATAAATTTTATAGCCGAAAAATGACCGTATATTGTTGAACTTTTACGATCTTTAAAGTAGTACATATATGTTCTAATTTTAAAACTGTCACGTGACAAACAGCTGATGTAAGCGATGTCACTTTGACCGCACTCAGCAGAGACCCGATATATACAAGTGCAAACACCACAAATCACATTTATCAAAACTAATGCTGTTTAAAAAAATATTAAAATTGTATTCATTTTCCCTGAATATATTACGGCGTATATTTCATGGGCGTCCTTAACCTAGCTGCGTTTTAAAAATCTTCTTCTCAAGAACCACAAAGCCAGGGAAATTGAAACTCATGTGGAAGCATCCTTAGGCAGTGTAGATTCAAATTTGTTCAAATCATGACCCCGGGGGGTAGGGCGGGGCAACAATGGAGGATCAAATTTTTACATAGAAATATATAGGAAAAAACTTTAAATATCTTCTTCTCAAGAACAGGAAAGCCCTAATTAATCATATTTATACGGAAGCATCCTCAGGTAGTGGAGATTCAAGTTTGTTCAAATCATGACCCCGGGGGGTAGGGTGGGGCCACAATGGAGGATCAAAGTTTAACATAGAAATATATATATAGAAATATATAGGAAAAACCTTCAAAAATCTTCTTTTCAACAACAACAAAGCCATGATAAGTCATATTTATATGGAAGCATCCTCAGGTAGTGTAGATTCAAGTTTGTTCAAATCATGACCCCCGGGGGTAGGACGGGGCCACAATGGAGGATCAATGTTTAACATAAAAATATATAGGAAAAACTTTTAAAAATCTTCTTCTCAGGAACAGCAAAGCCCTAATTGGTCATATTTATATGGAAGCATCCTCAGGTAGTGTAGATTCAAGTTTGTTCAAATCATGACCCTCGGGGTAGGGCGGGGCCACAATGGAGGATCTAAGTTTAACATAGAAATACATAGGAAAAACCTTTAAAAATCTTCTTCTCAAAAACAGGAAAGCCATGATGAGTTATATTTGTGTGGAAGCATCCTCAGGTGGTGTAGATTCAAGTCTGTTCAAATCATGACCCCGGGGGATAGGGCGGGTCCACAATGGAGGATCAAAGTTTTACATAGAAATATATAGGAAAAATCTTCAAAAATCTTCTTCTCAGGTACAGCAAAGCCCTGATTGATCATATTTATGTGGAAGTATCCTCAGGTAGTTTAGATTTAAAATTGTTCAAATCATGACCCCCTGGGGTAGGGCGGGGCAACAATGGAGGATCAAATTTTTACATAGAAATATATAGGAAAAAACTTTAAATATCTTCTTCTCAAGAACAGGAAAGCCCTAATTAATCATATTTATACGGAAGCATCCTCAGGTAGTGGAGATTCAAGTTTGTTCAAATCATGACCCCGGGGGGTAGGGTGGGGCCACAATGGAGGATCAAAGTTTAACAAAGAAATATATAGGGAAAACCTTCAAAAATCTTCTTTTCAACAACAACAAAGCCATGATAAGTCATATTTATATGGAAGCATCCTCAGGTAGTGTAGATTCAAGTTTGTTCAAATCATGACCCCCGGGGGTAGGACGGGGCCACAATGGAGGATCAATGTTTAACATAAAAATATATAGGAAAAACTTTTAAAAATCTTCTTCTCAGGAACAGCAAAGCCCTAATTGGTCATATTTATATGGAAGCATCCTCAGGTAGTGTAGATTCAAGTTTGTTCAAATCATGACCCTCGGGGTAGGGCGGGGCCACAATGGAGGATCTAAGTTTAACATAGAAATACATAGGAAAAACCTTTAAAAATCTTCTTCTCAAAAACAGGAAAGCCATGATGAGTTATATTTGTGTGGAAGCATCCTCAGGTGGTGTAGATTCAAGTCTGTTCAAATCATGACCCCGGGGGATAGGGCGGGTCCACAATGGAGGATCAAAGTTTTACATAGAAATATATAGGAAAAATCTTCAAAAATCTTCTTCTCAGGAACAGCAAAGCCCTGATTGATCATATTTATGTGGAAGTATCCTCAGGTAGTTTAGATTTAAAATTGTTCAAATCATGACCCCCTGGGGTAGGGCGGGGCAACAATGGAGGATCAAATTTTTACATAGAAATATATAGGAAAAACCTTTAAATATCTTCTTCTCAAGAACAGGAAAGCCCTAATTAATCATATTTATACGGAAGCATCCTCAGGTAGTGGAGATTCAAGTTTGTTCAAATCATGACCCCGGGGGGTAGGGTGGGGCCACAATGGAGGATCAAAGTTTAACATAGAAATATATAGGGAAAACCTTCAAAAATCTTCTTTTCAACAACAACAAAGCCTTGATAAGTCATATTTATATGGAAGCATCCTCAGGTAGTGTAGATTCAAGTTTGTTCAAATCATGACCCCCGGGGGTAGGACGGGGCCACAATGGAGGATCAATGTTTAACATAAAAATATATAGGAAAAACTTTTAAAAATCTTCTTCTCAGGAACAGCAAAGCCCTAATTGGTCATATTTATATGGAAGCATCCTCAGGTAGTGTAGATTCAAGTTTGTTCAAATCATGACCCTCGGGGTAGGGCGGGGCCACAATGGAGGATCTAAGTTTAACATAGAAATACATAGGAAAAACCTTTAAAAATCTTCTTCTCAAAAACAGGAAAGCCATGATGAGTTATATTTGTGTGGAAGCATCCTCAAGTGGTGTAGATTCAAGTCTGTTCAAATCATGACCCCGGGGGATAGGGCGGGTCCACAATGGAGGATCAAAGTTTTACATAGAAATATATAGGAAAAATCTTCAAAAATCTTCTTCTCAGGTACAGCAAAGCCCTGATTGATCATATTTATGTGGAAGTATCCTCAGGTAGTTTAGATTTAAAATTGTTCAAATCATGACCCCCTGGGGTAGGGCAGGGCCACAATGGAGGATCAATGTCTGAAATAGAAATATATAGGAAGGTATCTTCTGATGAAGAACTGCAAAGCCATGATTAGTCATTTTGATATGGAAGCATCTTCAGGTAGTATAGATTCAAGCTTGACCCCCGGGGATAGGGATGGGCCACAATAGGGGATCAAATTTTTTTTTACATAGGAACATATTGGAAAATATCTTCTTCTCAAGAAATGAAAATCATGTTTAGTCATTTTGATATGGAAGCATCCTCAGGTAATGTAAATTCAATTTTATTTTCAAATGATAACCCCCAGGGGTAGTTTGGGGCCCAATGGGGATTTTTACATAAGAACACATAGAAAAAATATTTTTTCTCAAGAACAGAAAAGCTATGTATAGTCATATTGATATGGAAGCATCCTCGGGTAGTGTAAATTCAAGTTTGTTCAAATGATGACCTCTGGGATAGGGAGGAGCCACAATGGGGGATCAAAATTTTACAAAGGAATATATGGGAATTTTTTTTTTTTAAATCTTCTCAAGTACAACAAAGCCATTTTGTTAAATTGACATGCAAGCATCATCAGGTAGTTTAAAATTCAACCCCCCCCCCCAACCCCCAGTAATCTTTTCAATACTGAACTGATTTGTGTCTAGCTAATGTGCTCAGGTGAGCGATGTGGCCCATGGGCTTCTTGTTTTAAAGTTACGTTGTTCTTGCATGTTTGAATGAAAAATTGTAAGAAGATAAGATTCGTTTGTATACATGCAAAATATTAAAAGGTTTCTTTCCACACAGATAGTCGGAGCGGAAACAAGGAAGGGATGTCCCACAAGTCGCCAAACCATACAAACCACATCATTCTGTCCACAGAATGAACATGAATGGGATGTAGCTGCAGAAAAAATGGGATGTGCTGATATAGAACAGGATTGCACAAAGAAAGATAACTTTTTGTACCATTGCATTCTCCGTGAATTTGTTTACATCGAAGTCTGTGCCCCCAAAACAAAAATCATAGGTAAAAGGAAAGATAATCATTCTGAATTTATGGGTTTTGGAAAAAGTGTCTTGATGGGAATCTTTGAGCAAGATTTTATCAGAATCCAATATTTTCTTGAGGAGCAAAAATAAAACTCAAGTTTAAAGAATTCTTTCTTATACTTAAGTAACAGGTAAAATATTTTCTATTCGTCACTTATGTATTCTGCAATATTTTAGGAGGATACTGTCCAACGTTTGATCCTGTAGGCGAAATGGTGGTAGAGAATTTTAAATCTGACTGCAAAAATCACTCTAATCCATGTCCAGATGTATTTGAATCATCAGAAGCTTACAGGCGTATGATTAAAATTAACATTTTCATATTTGAGAGTGAGATTTTTTCTTTCAGAGAAATTAATTGCTGAACACTTTAAGTACTAAAATTTTGTCTCTGTCAGATATGATCTTAACAGGTATTTCTTTTCATTTAGATCAGGAGTGCTATAAGAAAAAGAAAATCCATACCGATACTGAATCAGGAAATAAGTAAGTTTCAAAGACTAATACAAAAGTAGTGGTGATTGAAGATGATTTTTTTTTTTTACAAATACATCAACACGGGTCTGTTTTTACAGGGGAAAATTGAACTGAAATTCCTTGTTCAGAAATCACAGAAAAAAGCAAGCATTGTCCAGGAAAAGAAAAAAAATGCACTCCTATCTAAAAAGCTAGTTGACAAAGGCGTTTTGTCATCTGAATGGTCTCATATATACGCAATCTATATATTATAAATGTCTATGCAGAGTAGTTTTGTTTTGATTGAACTTTTTTTGGTATGTTTTTCGCTGTCTTGAAAGTTTGAAGATAGAGCGCACGAACTGCTTTTGAAACAATGAAATGTTAACAAACTTTAACGGCTGTCGTCTTTAGTGTCTGTAATCATAGTAATGTGCATGGAGAGATATGAAGATAGAAATTGCACGTACTATGTCTTTGAATTCCCGAAATAGCGACGTCGGATTACCGATCGAACTTGTCTAATCATTAAATTACAGATGTGTTGATATGTTAAAACTGTGCTACAGAAAAAAAATCAACAAAGATTAATCTAGATTTTTCCAGTTCATTGATTTGCATACAGCATAAACGTTTTTTTTTCAACAGATGTACAATACCAGTTATCTGATGAATTTACGATATCCTTATTCATATATATAATATAATATACTGTACGTGGGCAAAAATTGGCATATTCAAAATTTAGCGCAATCACTGGGTTTGGAGGAGTTCGCGTAATTAGCGCTACACATGCACTTGTATTGTATATATAACTGATTTCTTAGCGGTAGTCATAAATTAGAGCATCGTTGACTGAGCCAAAGCCGCTAAAGTATGAAGCCCGCTTTTTTAAGTACACATACAGTAATACTATTTTAATGTCGGGTTTTTGGCCTTGCAGCATGTATGTGCGAAGTAATGATAACGATCGTAAAATATTGTATATAGTTTTGATATGATCGTGATCTATATTAGAATATCATCGTACATATTTTGCAGTGTATTCATGTAAAGAAAAAATAACATGTGTCAAAGAAGTTATTATAAAAATACAAATCCCTGTCCATGTCACTATGAAACAAGGTAACGTCAGACTGAGCCACACTGCTTATGTATACAAAAATTTTTATACCCCTTAACATTCATAAAGAGGTAAAGCGCCCTTTCCCAGTATTGTTTATATGGAAAGTGCCTATATGCACTACAAAAAGATTTACTTGGCGCATTGGATATGTACGTATATTGGATTAAGGAAATCAACTTTATGAAAGTGTAACGTGTTCTCTTCTGATGTATGGATCCCTCAGTTACTAAACTGAGACCGAGACTCAAAAAAAATACAAACTTAAAATATCAAATAGATCGCCTGCCAAAATATACAGATACTGTGAACGTATGTACAAAAATAATCGCCTGCAAAATATACAAATAAGGCGAAACGAGTTCCTCTCGTGTAAAATAAAAATGATTACCCTTAATTACTTAACTAACTAATCACTAATAAAATCACTTTCAAAAATATTAACTAAGATTTACAAACATATACACAAAATTATATGAATTAAAATGTTACTTAACAGATGAGTAAAACCTGTCTTCCAGGACGTTATGAAATGAGTTCTCAACTAATGAGTACTCAGCTACTCAGCACTTTTATTTATAAACACTAATTAAAATACACTATGTCCACCGAGGACTAGTCGAACTGTCCCCGCGAGAGTAAGGATACTTGATCCATGTTCTCTTATGGGAAACTGTCGGCTTACCTATGAACCTCTGCACACAGCTTTCCTCTTCTCATGTCAAACTAACACTGAATGTGCTGACGCTAGCGGTATGGCGTTTATATACCCTCAAAGCGGAAGTCAACGTAACTTGTCAACTAAGGGCGCCAAATTCAAACTTAGTAATATAATTTACATTACACTACCCCTTCCAAAGAGGAATGCGTCCCGCATTTCTAAATTCTAATAATATCTATTAAGCTACTTAACTACACTCTTAACATCAATTCTAACTCAAAAACAAATTTTGGTATTTATCTCAAAATATCTCAATTATGTTTAAAGTTTTTATCACATATCAATGTACAATAATATACAATACTACTCAAAGGAAATCTCTCTACACCAGTGAGTAAATCAAATGAGAAAAAATGTACAATAAAATGACTAGTTATCTCAGAAACAAAGTATTATATATACCCTTAAGTGACAAATTACTGTTTCTATTACAGTTTAATCACAACATCCTCCTCTACTACACGACTAACTTTAATTGAACCATCATCTGTTTTAGTTGTAACAGTCTTTTCAACTCTGCTGTACTTAGTTGGTACTGTCTGTACTTCAATGTCCTTCATTGTCTTATTTTTACTGTTCACAGACTGTTCGTGAGAAAGTGCAGAAATAGTTGGTACAACCGCATCAACTTGAGGTTCAGGTATTGAGCTTCTTCTCACGTCGGAACCAAGCGTTGTCTTTGTACCTCCAGTTGAGAACTTGGATTTCTTTGCAGGAATGAATATTTCGGGCATAGTTCTTTTTCTCACGACCCTTCCAAGGATTAGCAAATCCTGCATCTCCTGTTCTTTCTCAATCACTGGATCTCTACGAGCTGAAGACTCATCAGGTTCTTCATCGTAGTTAACCAAACTATTATCAGGTACAACGTTGCTAATGTTCTGTTCTTCTACATCACTGTTATTAGGACTTGAATCACTCGAGATCTGTAATTCATCACGAAGACTAGCCATAGCTGCTACACTCTTCTCATTTTGCTCAGTTTTCTCACTTGGATGCTTACACTTCTTGTGTCTGTTCAAGTTCGCTTTTCTCAGTGAAACATAGGGACACTTATCACACTTAAACTGTTTTTCTTGCTGTTTCTTTCCACACTCTAGAACATGGTTAAGCAGAGCTTCACGACTTGATGTGGAAAATGTACACATCGAACAATTTTCAGGTTGTTTTCTGGGGGTTGTTTTGGTATTAACCATGATGGAATTCTGCAAAGAGAAAAACTATTGGCTTTAAATGCTCTAGTACCATTTAGTGTCATAATCAGCCAACCACGTTGGTAATTGCTTTGTACGTTTTGGTCTGACATTATGCTCAAATTGAGATGAGTTATCTGACTCATTTTGTGCATTACTATCTGACTCGTTTTGTACAGTATCTGAATAAACTTCTGGTAAATTCTCTCTTTCGCCCGAGATCAATTGAGATCGTACAGGTCTCATACGATCTACATGAATTACTTGAGATATTTCTCTTGGTCCGCAATCTACTTTGTAATTTATATCGGAACATTTGGTCAGTACTTTGAATGGGCCATGCCAATAGCTGGTTACTTTTGGCGATAGACGACTTTTATGTCTAGGGAAGTACACATAAACAAGGTCACCGACTCTGTAATCTTCCCAGTTGAGTTTTCTATCGTGATAACGTTTCTGTCTGAGCATTTCAGCATTTGTGTGTTCTCGAACAACTTTATGCGCCTCTTCTAAACGATCTTTGAGTTCCCAAGCCCATCTTGATTGTGGTATTTTATCAATATGAGATGGCTTTTGGTACATGATATCAAGAGGAGTTGCTGTCTCTCTCCCTAGCATCAGGAAATTCGGGGAATATCCTGTTGTCTCATGTTCTGATGAGCGATACGCCATCATCACGTATGGAAGCTGCTCATCCCAGTCTGTATGTCTCTCATTCACATATGCACTCAGCATGTTTAACAACGTTCGGTTGAACCGCTCAACCATGCCATCAGACTGAGGATGATACGGTGTTGTGTGAGTTTTCTCAATCTGTAGTAAGTTACACATCTCGTGAAATAACAAACTCTCGAATTGCCGACCCTGATCAAAATGGATTGAGTATGGCACGCCAAATCTTGCTATGAATTCTTCGACAATGATCTTTGCAACAGTGCGAGCTTCCATATTGGGCATTGGATAACTCTCGGTCCATTTCGTGTAGTAATCTGATACAACGAGTATATATCTATTACCATTTGTTGTCTCTGGCAACTCTCCTAAAATTCAGTGGCTATTCTCTCCATTGGTCGACCTGTTTCAACTAACTGCATTGGAGCACGTTTAGTTCTGTTTGGTCCTTTTCTTTTGCTGCATTGCTCACATCCAGCTATGTATAACCTTGTGTCTCGTTGTAAGCCGGGCCAATAGTAAGACTGATGTATTTTACTAATGGTTTTTCTCACACCTAGATGTGCCGAGGTACGATTATCGTGACAAAACGTGAGAACCGTTCGTCGCAAACTCATCGGAATAATAGCTTGGAGTTTTGTAGTTTTCAGCTCAAAGTCTTCCCACTTCCTGAATAGGATGTTGTCTTTGCAGACTAATCTGTCGTACTGTGTGAGTAATGACTTCACAAATAGACTCTCACCAGCTATGTCTTTTTGCTTAGGTCTCACACCTTTAGTCAACCACGGCTTAACCATAACAATATCAGAATCTACATCTTGCAGTGTTCGCAGCTCAGAGCTTGACAAATTCTGTTCCTTGTCCTCCGCTTCTGTCGCTGTCATCACAACTACCTTATCTTCTTCCATTTCTCGATATCCACACTGATGACATGGTATGCGACTCATTGCGTCTGCATTCTGGTGAAGCTTTCCATGTCTGTGCTCAATGTCCATGTCATATGCTGATAAGACATCGATCCATCGAGCCAACTGGCCTTCTGGATTTTTAAACCGCATCAGCCATTTCAGTGAGCTGTGATCGGTCCTAATTGTAAACTTTCTTCCAAGCAGATACTGTCTAAAATACTTTACAAAGTAAACAACTGCAAGTAACTCTTTGCGAGTGACACAGTATTTTCTTTCTGGTTTAGACAATGTTCTGCTTGCATAAGCGATAACATACTCACCACTCTCATTCTTCTGAGATAAAACCGCTCCGATAGCATCGTTACTGGCGTCAGTATCAAGGATGAAGGGCTTTGAGAAATCTGGATAAACCAAGATGGGTGCGTTCATCAAGGACTGTTTCAATTTCTCAACCGCTACCTGGCAATCTTCATTCCAAACAAAACCATGCTGTTTCTCAGTCAGGTGAGTAAGTGGTTTTGCCTTCTCTGCATACTTCTCAATGAATCTCCGATAGTAACCACAAAGTCCTAGGAATGACCTAGCTTCAGTTGCTGTGGTAGGCACAGGCCAATCCTTAATTGCTTTAAAGTTCAACGGATCTGTGGATACACCTTTTCTTGAGATGACATGTCCAAGGTATTCTACTTCTCTTGCAAATAACGAACATTTCTTGGCTTTGAGTTTTAAACCAGCTCCTTTCAACTTCTCAAATATTTTGCTCAGATTTTCTAGCATGTTCTCAAATGATTTACCAATGACAATTATGTCGTCTAAGTAAATCAGACATATCTGCCATTGTAATCCTGCCAGCACTGTCTCCATTAGTCTCTCAAACGTTGCTGGTGCGTTACTGAGACCAAATGGCATAACTTGGAACTCATAAAGACCTCTCTTTGTTGAAAAAGCTGTCTTTGCTTTGTCTTTTGGGTCCAACTCAACTTGCCAGTACCCAGAACTTAAATCTAGGGTACTGAACCAAAGAGAATCAGCTAGATAGTCCAATGACTCGTCAATGCGTGGCAGTGGATATGCATCCTTTACTGTCATAGCATTGAGTTGTCGATAGTCGACACAAAACCTCATTGTGCCATCTTTCTTCTTTGCTAACACTATTCCCGAAGACCAGGGACTCGCACTTGGCTGAATCACATTTCTCTCAAGCATGTCGTTAATCCGTCTATCGAACTCTTCTTGCCAATGGACAGGTACTCGTCTCAAGGGCTGTTTTATAGGAGCTGCATTTCCAGTATCGATCTTGTGCTTTATGACATTGGTTCGTCCAAGATCTCTTTCTGAAGATGCAAAAACGCTTGAATGTTTGAGTAGAAATTCCTTAACCTGGACCGCTTGTTCACTGGTCAAATTTTTGACTGTCCTGTCATACAAATCTTTTAAGAACGATGGTATTTTCTCCTGTTGTCTCACAGTCGTCTGAGCATTCATTACTTTGTCTATTGGAGTCGTCGTTCCAACTATGGTTCCAGGATAGATGTGCTTTACATCATCGGATAAATTGAGTACTCGTATGGGTACCTCTTTAGTTCCCTGAGTAAGTGTTCGTCCAAGCAACATTTGATCTTCGCCTTTAAACTTTCCGGACGGCTCAATTATGTGGGTCTTTTCAAGTAAACACTCTTTGCCGGTAAGACACTCATGACCAACGGTGACTGTCTCAGTTCGTGGGGGTAAGTTCAAATGTTCAGTTACTGCTGTTCGATAGCAACCAATTTTCCCTTCAAAGAATAGACTCCATTGTCTTTTCTATCGAGGCCATTCTCGACTCAAAATCCTATCCTTTTGAGTCTTTTCTAGACACTTGGCGAACAAAATTCTTCGTCTCTTGATTGCGCCGGTCAGATTTAACATAAGCTTCGAGTTCAACGGCAAGTCTGATTGCTTCATTCAAGGTCTTTGGACGACTTTGTTTTATTCGTATGCTCATGTCTGAGTCAACCAGGGCATCAATAAATTGCTCTTTTGCCAACGTTTCTTGTAAGTCATTACCAGCTGAAGGATAAGCTAAGTTTGTGAGTCTTCGGATTGCTTGTCCAAGTTCAGGTAATGTTTCGGTGGCTTTTTGACGTTTTTCTCTCAATTGTACTCTGTACAATTCCATTTGGTTTGCTGGAAGAAATCTTTCCTCTAGTGCTTTAACTAGGACTGAGTAGCATCACCGCTCAAATTACCCAGTATACCTTGTGCTTGACCTCTTAACGAAACTGCAAGGTAAAGACCTTTCTGTTTGTTTGTCCACTTGTTTAATTTGAGCAAGCCTCAAAATGAGATTTGTAATCTAGCCATGATCCGCTTCCATCGAACGTAGCTGGTTTAATAAATGTACTCATTGGTGCTTTTTCTGTTGAGTTAAATCCCGTTTCTGCTTTATCACATGTTCTCGTCGTCTCACGTAAACGATTTCGTCTCATTGTTACGCTGTCACCTCTTCTCAGTACATATGGGGTCTCATTTTCTTCCACGTTTGGCAACTCATCCTCATTACTTGTTCTACTCCTTACGCTTGAGTTTCTCACTATAGACTCTGAATTTCCTTCTCTCAGCTCTACTTCTGCTGTTGAGAATCTAACTTTAGGTCTGGCACCACTGTATTCTTCACGATCACAATTCTCACTTCTCGAGAAGTCTGCATACTCGGAAGGACGCCTTGAAGCTAGTCCAGAATCATGCTCGTCAACTGGATTTTTCACAGTCACAGTCGACTTAGGAGTCGAATGTCCAATCTTGCTAGTTTCTCTCATAAATGAGTTCTCAATTCTTGTCTGCTCAATTTGTTCTTCAAGGGCAGTGATCTCGTTCTGTATTTCTTCTATACTTTTATCCATGTTTATTAACCCTAAGTCTCGAGGATCCCACCGCTGCCACCAAAAATATGTAACGTGTTCTCTTCTGATGTATGGATCCCTCAGTTACTAAACTGAGACCGAGACTCAAAAATAATACAAACTTAAAATATCAAATAGATCGCCTGCCGAAATATACAGATACGGCGAACGTATGTACAAAAATAATCGCCTGCAAAATGTACAAATAAGGCGTAACGAGTTCCTCTCGTGTAAAATAAAAATGATTACCCTTAATTACTTAACTAATAAAATCACTTTCAAAAATATTAACTAAGATTTACAAACATATACACAAAATTATATGACTTAAAATGTTACTTAACAGATGAGAAAAACCTGTCTTCCAAGACGTTATGAAATGAGTTCTCAACTAATGAGTACTCAGCTACTCAGCACGTTTATTTATAAACACTGATTAAAATACACTATGTCCACCGAGGACTAGTCGAGCTGTCCCCGCGAGAGTAAGGATACTTGATCCACGTTCTCTTATGGGAAACTGTCGGCTTACCTATGAACCTCTGCACACAGCTTTCCTCTTCTCATGTCAAACTAACACTGAATGTGCTGACGCTAGCGGTATGGCGTTTATATACCCTCAGAGCGGAAATCAACGTAACTTGTCAACTAAGGGCGCCAAATTCAAACTTAGTAACATCATTTACATTACAAAAGAAATATGCGGAACTACTTCTATATGTATATCATTAAAAAGATTTCTTCATAAACTGGTACTGGTACCAGGTACGTGTATAATTACATGTAGCATAAAGCTAAATTTACTAAATATATAATATTGAAGTATTTTGGAATTTCTTATTGTTCTTATTGTATATTGTAGGCTATGACATATTCTAAGTGTGCTACACCTCTTTGATGTTTATAAAGAATGAATCCTCATAATACTGCTTTCTCGCCCCTTTTTAAATGCAGAATTTTACCTTTTCAAATCAGAACATTGTTATATTATAGCTAAAGTCTTCAAGCATAGTCTGTATAGATACTCATAAAAGATTTTTTGGGGAAAGAAACTTTCAATATATACATTATATCGATTAAACAAAATCGTATACTTCACTGTAAAATCCCGGTTTTGCCATTACAGCTATGTAGGTCATTGTATTATTTGAATGAGAAGGCGGAGCGTCTATCAAACGTGCGATTAGTATGAATACATTAGTGTGTGTTCGAGATGTATTAAGTTTTATGATTAACTGACGCCCAGAAAGCCTTTTTCGTGCTAGAGACCGACAAAATATAAGCATACATTTTTAATTTTACTGGCTTAACTTTGATTTTTTTCCTGCTTAACTTACGAGTCGTATTTGAAACGATTTACTAGAAATTCGTTAAATTATTTATACATTAAATACACAATGGAATTTGTAAACAGAACGTATAACGAAGGATACATATTTTTCATACTTTAAAGAAACTTAAAAGAAAAAGAAGAGATAATTAATCTATTTAAGCTTATTACATAATTAGAAATTTTTCATACATATATATAATTTTGCAAAATCCGAGTGCTACAACATATACACGTAGGCGGTTGAATTATGAGATAAAACTACATTCGGTGTAGAAAAAATAGATAGTTAAGAAAGTAAAAAATTAAACGTCAATTAAACGTTAGTTTAACGTCAGTATCATCGCTGGTGGATAAAGAAACAACAGTGTCAGGGTACTTTGTACAGTCCAAATTGCAATGTTTCAAAAAATCCTGTTTATTCATGCCAGACAAGTTAATATGATCTTCCTCATTTAGGAATTCATTAATTGTCGAAATCCACTCCTGTACTTTTTGATTTTAAGAAACTCTCTCCCTGTAGTAAGATAAATAATAAATCACTCCGAGGTAATTTTAACACCCTTTTTCACTCGACCGATTTTTTTTTACTAACATCTACGTTGATCGGACATGTGAAAAGGTCATACAAATGCATGTTCTTGCCAAAAAAAAAAAAAAAGGAAATTTTGTGCCGATGTAAAAAGTTACAGCATTTGGTTCAGAAGAATCCTGAAGCTTCCCTCTATTCAAGTTAGGGGTGCTTTTTGTGCAAATGTATTCATCCAGTGACTTTTCATCCGATACACAGGTTTTTTGAGCGCTCCGTACTTCAATTTCTTCCCCTGAAGGTTTCTTCTGTTGGAAGTATGCATTTGTGCACTTGTAACAAACAATTTATTTTACTAAAGAAATGATGAATTGGTGTTTTTCAAATAACGGACTATAAAATTAATGACAGTTTTAACTGAAAAAAAAATCTTCCATATCTTCCAAGTCAATGAACGGACACTGATATATTGATATATATTTAGGAACAAGGGCAAATGTATAATATATACCCACAGTAATTTAAATTTTAAAATTCTGTATTTATGAGACACAAGCAGTAATTGCAAGCTATATGCTACAGGACTTCAACATAAATTGATAGATAGCGAAAAAAATCAAACAAAATCGACTGAGAATCTTAACACATCTTAATGATAAAAAAGTTTATTTTCCCAGAATTTTAATTACCCATTTGAAAAATGATTTGATCATCGATAGCTCGCAGACACTAGACACAATGTCGCATAGGTGTGCTCAAAGCGTGGAAGTGAATAGACTTGAGTCACGTGTTCAGTGCTTTGTTATTCATGAGGTCAAAGACGGGTTGAAATTTGTAAACAAGGTGCCTTTACTATGGAGACAAGCACCAGTGATTTGCACCTTTTTGGAAAATAACAAATGAGCGCAAGACTGTTTCAATTTCTTTCATGAATGTAAATGACTAGTATAACTCTTTACATTGACCGTATTTACGACAACTTGAAACATCCATGTGCTCACATAAAAAATGAGAGTGCAAAATGGGGGTGTGGCCTAAAGTCTATGAGAAATCGATGTAAGCAACATACCCCTGCTATTTTAATCACATAAATACCTAATTACAGTGCAAGGAAGTAAAAATTGAAATTGAAATTAATAAACTACAATGTTTGATGGAAACATTGAGGCAAAAATATGTAGAAAATCTTTAATTTTATTTTTTGTAAATTATGGGGGGGGGGGGGGCAGATTTGGACGTTTAAACGATTCATCCTTTACTCAAACAATGGTCCATATTAAGATATTATCGTCATTTCTGTCTGTGTAGTCACTGTTACATCCTGAATTATTATATCCTCATCTCTTGGTTGTAACTGCGCATGATCAATCAGAATAAAACGTTGTTTATAACGTGCTCATGCTGAAATAGCACAAACACATCAGTCATCAAATTAAATAAAGAAAAGAGCACATGTCCTCGAACTTTTCGTCAGCCTTCGTATATGTATATAACCCCCCCCCCCCCCTTTCACCATTTTCTCTCATTGAAATTTTTTTCTGGTGTAAAAAGAAATAAGATTTTATCCTCTGAGAAAAACCAGTTTCTTGATAATAGTTTCTTAAGGTAAGATGCCTGTGTTCTGCGTTTTTTTTTTATTATTATTTTTATTCTTTCTTCAAATTGTTGATGTTTTCGGATTGTTTGAAAAATGTGTTTATTATATCTTTCTGAACGAAGTCGGGTGACACATTCTTATTTTGTCCACGAATGTTCTCGCAGATACCTTGGTCAATCTTAACAAAACTTCACAGAAATTACAAACACCAACTGTACGAGGGTTGTTCGGAAAGTTCGTGGACTATGCCAATCTCCGTTATACTATCTTCAAAAAGTTTAAAATGATCACATTATCATATGTAAAAA